>NC_081552.1:63771462-63868324 GCF_963082655.1 Stomoxys calcitrans
ATGCTAAGTTCGGCCGGGCCGAATCTTATATACCATCCACCATGAATCGCATTTCTCGAGTTCTATGCGCAGTATCTCTTTTTAGGCAAACAAAGAATATTGAATAAGATTTGTTATGCTATTTGTTTGGAGCTTTATCAAGTTTTAGTCCGATTCGGAATAAATAATTTGAATGTTGAAGAAAATAGTAGGCATAAGAAGCCATAGAAATCATTAGAATATAGAATCACCGAAATATTACTTCAGTCCATTCGTTTAAGAATTGCGCCTTGTAGGGGCTCAAGAAACAAAATCGGGAGAACGGTTTATGGGAGCTGTATTGGGCTATAGATCGATTCAGACCATATTGGACACGTATGTTAAAGGTCATGAGAGAAGCCGTAGTACAACATTTCTTTCAAATTGGATGAGAATTGCGCCCTGTAGAGGCTTAAGAAGTCAAGATCTCAGATCGGTTTATGGCAGCTATATCAGTTTATGTACCTATTTGCGCCATACTTAGCACAGTTATTAGAAGTCATAACAAAACACCTCATGCGAAATTTCAGCCAAATCGATCAGAATTGCACCTCTATTGGCTCAAGAAATCAAGATCCAAGATAGGTTTATATGACAGCTATACCAAATTATGAACGATTTAAATCATACTAATCACATTTGTTGGAAATGATACCAAAACATCACGTGCAAAATTTTAGTCAAATCGGATAAGAGTTGCGCCCTCTAGAAGCTCAAGAAGTCAAGATCCGTATAAATGGCAGCTATATCAAAACATGGACCGATTTGGCCCATTTACAATCCCAACCGACCGCCGTTAATAAGTATTTGTGGAAATTTTCAAGTGGCTAGCTTTACTATTTCGAAAGTAAGCGTGCATTCGACAGACAGACAGACGGACATGGTTTTATATCCAATTTTAACGCCAATGGCTATATGGGGTTCAAATAAATGGTATATAGATATATGAGAATAGAGCACGTTGCTGATATATTTTCCGGGCTTAGTGTTTGGGGGACCACCCCAATCCCCAAAACACCCCTAGATCGGGCATATTTACCGACCATGTCAATGTGGGGCTTAAATGAAAGGAATTGGGTGTAGAACAAGAATTGATTCCCACTTTCGGGACCCCTTTCCCAAAATACCCCACAAACAGCAACTTTTTAGTGACCATCGCAATATGGGGCTCAAATAAAGGTATTTAGAAGTAGAATACGAAATTGATATCCAAATGTAGGACCATGTATTTAGGGCATCACCCATTCCCAAACCTCCCCCAAAGGATACACAATGGTAATATGGGGTTTAAACAAGTAAAAAGGCGTTAAGTTCGGCCGGGCCGAAATTTGGATACCCACCACCTCGGGTATTTATATATAACCCACCTTTCATCAAAATCCGGTGAAAATTGCATACCTTATGTCCCATAGCAATGTATATCGAAATATGTTCCGATTTGGACCAAATACTAATAAGTACAAGTCATTATTCAATTGTGTATAACAAAATATTGGTCTTTTTAGTAGCTATATCTAAAAGTAAACCGATCTGAATCATATACAATATGGATGTCGAAAAGCCTAACATAAGTCAATGTGTGTGGGCTGAACTTTAACACTGTTACTTGTTTTGATTACTTTCGCCATTCTTTTAGGAATTTTGTTGGAACAGATGTTTTTAATTTGCGTAATATTACAGTCAAGAATCTACCTGATCCATCCATTGGTATACATTTTGGAATGTGGTTGAGCTCTCTCGCATTTCTATACTCAACACCATAGAATGGGGGTATACTAACCTAGTCATTCCGTTTATAACACCTCGAAATATTGATCTGCGACACCATAAAGTATATATATTCTGTATCGTCTCGACATTCTGATTCGATCTAGCCATGTCCGTCCGTCCATCTGTCGATATCACGATAGCGGTCGAACGCGCAAAGATAGCCGCTTGAAATTTAGCACAGATACTTACTAAATACCTTTCATTTGAGTCCCATATTGCATTGATTGATCTTAATATACGTTTGGAATGTTTTAGGGTGGGGCGGCCCCCCTAGGTATCCCATCCGACACTTGGTAGAACATTTTTATACCCTCCACCATAAGATGGGGGGTATACTAATTTCGTCATTCTGTTTGTAACTACTCGAAATATTCGTCTGAGACCCCATAAAGTATATATATTCTTGATCGTCGTGACATTTTATGTCGATCTAGCCATGTCCGTCCGTCTGTCCGTCCGTCCGTCCGTCCATCCGTCCGTCCGTCTGTCTGTCGAAAGCACGCTAACTTCCGAAGGAGTAAAGCTAGCCGCTTGAAATTTTGCACAAATACTTCTTTTTAGTGTAGGTCGGTTGGTATTGTAAATGGGCCATATCGGTCAATGTTTTGATATAGCTGCCATATAAACCGATTTGGGTCTTGAATTCTTGAGCCTCTAGAGTGCGCAATTCTTATCCGATTGGAATGAAATTTTGCACGACGTGTTTTGTTATGATACCCAACAACTGTGCCAAGTATGGTTTAAATCGGTTCATAACCTGATATAGCTGCCATATAAACCGATCTTGGGTCTTGACTTCTTGAGCCTCTATAGGGCGCAATTCTTATCCGAATGGAATGGAATTTCGCACGACGTGTTTTGTTATAATACCCAACAACTGTGCCAAGTATGGTTTAAATCGGCCTATAACATGACATAGCTGCCATATAAGCCGATCTTGGGTCTTGACTTCTTGAGCCTCTAGAGGGCGCAATTCTTATCCAAATGGAATGGAATTTCGCACGACGTGTTTTGTTATGATATCCAACAACTGTGCCAAATATGGTTGAAATCGGTCCATAACCTGATATAGCTGTCATATAAACAGATCTGGGGATTTGACTTTTTGAGCTTTTAGAGGGTGCAATTCCTATCCAATTTGGCTGAAATTTTGCATGACGTATTTTACTTTTACTTTCAACAGCTGTGTCAAATAAGGTTCAAATCGGTTCATAACCTGATATAGCTGCCATATAAACCGATCTGGGATCTTGACTTCTTGACCCCTAGAGGTCGCAATTATTATCCGATATGCCTGAAATTTTGTACGACGGATCCCCTCATGACCATCAACAAACGTGTTCATTATGGTCTGAATCGGTCTATAGCCCGATACAGATCCCATATAAATCGTTCTCTCTATTTTACTTCGTGAGCCCCAATGGGCGCAATTCTTATACGAATTGGCTGAAATTTTACACAGGTCTCCAACATATAATTTAATTGTGGTCCGAACCGGACCATATCATGATATCGTTTTAATAGCAGAGCAACTCTTTTCTTATATCCTTTTTTGCCTAAGAAGAGATGCCGGGAAAAGAACTCGACAAATGCGATCCATGGTGGAGTGTATATAAGATTCGGCCCGGCCGAACTTAGCACGCTTTTACTTGTTAATTTTAAGGGTACTATATGAGAGCACACAAAATTTCGCTTAAATCGCACCACCCATCTCCGAGATCTGGCATTTCCGAAAATTGGTTTAAGGTTGAGGGTCCGCCCCCCTTCAGATATCATATAATTTAGTACCCTATTTTCACCACGGTATCATTATGCACCAACTGAGAAAATTTCAAGAAAATCGGTTCAGCCGTTTTTGACACCACTACTGTGGTACAAGGTATTATAACTTAGTGAATTAGTTTGTAAAACCCAAAAGGATGAAAGATAGACCCATTGATAAGTATACCGATAGACTCAGAATCACTTTCTGATTCGATTTTGCTATGTCCGTCTGTCTGTCTGTCCGTCTGTCCATGTTAATTTGTGTACAAAGTACAGGTCGCAGTTTTCATCCGACCGTCTTAAAATTTGGTACAGACATGTTTTTCGGCCTGGAGACGAAGCCTATTGAAATTGGAAAAAATCGGTTCAGATCTGGATTTAGCTCCCATATTTATGTTCGTCCGATTTTCAGTAATAATGTAATAAAATTGTCATTTCTTAACCGATTCTCCCGAAATTTGGCAGGAAGGATTTTTTTACGACTCTCGTTATTACTAGTGATTTTCATGGATATCGGTTTAGATTTAGATATATAGCTCTCATATATGTATATATATATATATATATATATATATATATATATATATATATATGAGAGCTATATATCTAAATCTAAACCGATATCCATGAAATATATATATATATATATATATATATATATATATATATATATATCGCCCGAGTTTCACTCCTAGAGCCACTGCAAGCACATTTATTGACCAATGTGGACAAAATATTGAACAACGCTTTCCTACTACCACAATACACATAGATTGTCGTCAAAATCGGTTCAGTTTAAAATATAGCACCCACATATATGTTCGTCCGATTTTCAGTAATATTGCAATAAAATGATCATTTGTAACCCGATTTTCTCGAAACTTGGCAGGAGGGATTCTCTCTTAACTCTCAGTATTACTGGTGATTTTATAGAAATCGGCCCAGATTAAGATATAGCTGTCATATATGTATATGCCCAGATTTTCTCCCCAATAGCCACTGCAAGGGCATTGTTTGACCAATCTTGCCAAAATTTTGCACAACGTTTTCCTCGACGACTGCTACATTATTTGAGGAGTTTTTCTAGAAATCGGTTCAGAAGTAGATATAGCCCCCTATATGTTTGTTCGTCAGATTTTGGGAATTTGCCATAATGTTGCCATTTGTCAACCGTAGTTTTTACAGTTTGAACATATTTGCTCGCTGAGGTCCATCAAAATTGGTTCAGAATTAAATATAGTTCCCACATTGTATTTATATGGTAGGTATTATACAGTCGGCACCGCCCGACTTTAGCCCTTGCTTACTGGTTATATATAAGATACAAAATTTTAGCAGAATCCATGGTGGTGGGTTTCCCATATTCGGCCCGGTTGAACTTAGCATACTTTTACTTGGTTTTCTTCTAACATCCCCTTCATAACAAAGCGGCAGTCATTTTCAGCAAACAACAGACTTTTCAGCAGTAACCCTGCTGCTCTGAAATTGCAGAACTATAGCAGAATTACTGCTACAATAGCAGCAAAATTAATTACTAATATTCAGCAAACTGTGTTTGCTATTTTCAGCAAACTTTTTTTTATGAGAGTAAAGGCGTTAGGCAACTCCAAGCGATTAGCACTAACATTTTAATAAGCGCCATCTATTGGCTGTTTGCGATTGGATCAACTGAATAGAGACGCCAACGCGAACAGAGAGAGCCGGCAGAGTGGTCAAAATTGATCATGCAGCACTTATATTCGTTATGGCAACCTATCGGTCCTAAAAATAAAGAAAAAGAACAAGTAAAAGCGTGATAAGTTCGGCCGGGCCGAATCTTATATACCCTCCACCATGGAGCGCAGTTGTCGAGTTCTTTTCCCGACATCTCTTCTTAGGCAAAAAGTGATATAAGAAAAGATTTGCTCTGCTATTAGAGCGATATAAAGATATGATCCGGTTTAGACCACAATTAAATTATATGTTGGAGACCTGTGTAGAATGTCAGCCAATTCGAGTAAGAATTGCGCCCTTTGGGGGCTCAGAAAGTAAAATAGAGAGATCGATTTATATGGGAGCTGTATCGGGCTATAAACAGATTTAGACCATAATAAACACGTATGTTGATGGTCAAGAGAGGATCCATCGTACAAAATTTCAGGCAAATCGGATAATAATTGCGACTTCTAGAGGCTCAAGAAGTCAAGATCCCAGATCGGTTTATATGGCAGCTATATCAGGTTATGAACCGATTTAAACCTTATTTGACACAGTGGTTGAAAGAAAAAATAAAAAATAAAAAACGTCATGCAAAATTTCAGCCAAATCAGGTAGGAATTGCGCCCTCTAGAAGCTCAAGAAGTCAAGTCCCCAGATCTGTTTATATGACAGCTATATCAGTTTATGAGCCGATTTGAACCATTTTTGGCACACTTGTTGGATATCATAAAAAAACATGTCGTGCAAAATTTCATTCCAATCTGATAAGAATTGCGCACTTTAGAGGCTTAAGAAGTCAAGACCCAAGATCGGTTTATATGGCAGCTATATCAGGTTATGGACCGATTAGGACCATACTTGGCACAGTTGTTGAATATCATAACAAAACAAGTCGTGCAAAATTTCATTATAATCGGGTAAGAATTGCGCACTCTAGAGGCTTAAGAAGTCAAGACCCAAGATCAGTTTAAATGGCAGCTATATCAGGTTATGGACCGATTTGAACCATACTTGGCACAGTTGTTGAATATCATAACAAAACACGTCGTGCAAAATTTCATGCCAATCGGATAAGAATTGCGCACTTTAGAGGCTCAAGAATTCAAGACCCAATATCGGTTTATATGGCAGCTATATCAGATTATGGACCGATTTAAACCTTATTTAGCACAGTTGTTGGATATCATAACAGAACACGTCGTGCCAAAATTCATTCAAATCGGATAAGAATTGGGCACTCTAGAGGCTCAAGAATTCAAGACCCAAGATCGGTTTATAAGGCAGCTATAACAGATTATGGACCGATTTGAACCATACTTGGCACAGTTGTTGGATGTCATAACAAAACACGTCGTGCAAAATTTCGTGCCAATCGGATAAGAATTGCGCACTCTAGAGGTTCAAGAAGTCAAGACCCAAGATCGGTTTATATGGCAGCTATATCAAAACATGGACCGATATGGCCCATTTACAATACCAACCGACTTACACCAATAAGAAGTATTTGTGCAAAATTTCAAGCGGCTAGCTTTACTCCTTCGGAAGTTAGCGTGCTTTCGACAGACAGACGGACGGACGGACGGACAGACGGACGGACGGACGGACGGACGGACGGACAGACGGACGGACATGGCTAGATCGACATAAAATTTCACGACGATCAAGAATATATATACTTTATGGGGTCTCAGACGAATATTTCGAGTAGTTACAAACAGAATGACGAAATTAGTATACCCCCCATCTTATGGTGGAGGGTATAAAAACAAGTAAAAGCGAGCTAAGTTCGGCCGGGCCGAATCTTATATACCCTCCACCATGGATCGCATTTGTCGAGTTCTTTTTCCGGTATTTTTTCTAAGGCAAATAAAGGATAAAAGAATATAATTGCTATGCTACTAGAGATATATCAAGTTGTAGTCCGATTCGTAAAATTTCAGCTAATGCGAAAAAGAATTGCGCCCGTTAGGGGCTCAAGAAGTAAGATAGGGAGACCGGTTGATTTGGAAGCTATATGAGGCTATAGACCACTTCAGACCATATTTGACACGTATGTTGAAGGTCATTGGAGAAGCTGTTGTACAAAATTTCAGCTAAATCGGACAATGATTGCATCCTCTAGAGGCTCAAGAAATCAAGATCCCTGATCGGTTTATATGGGTTATAAACCGATATAGCTTAGCACAGTTTTTGGAAGTCGTTATGACTTCATACATGCTAAATTTTAGACAAATCGGATATGAATTGGGCCTTCTAGTGGCTCAAGAAGTAAGGGTTAAGATCTGTTTATATGGCAGCTGTACCAGCTTATGTACCGATTTGAACCATACCTAGCACAGTTGTTGGAAGTCATAATGAAACACGGCATACACATTTTAAGCCAAATCGAATAAGACTTGCGCTCTCTATAGGTTCAAGACGTCAAGACCCCAGATTGGTTTATATGACAGCTATATCAAGTTATAGACCGATTTCAACCATACTTAGGCAGTCGTTGGAAGTCATAACAAAATACCTTATACAAAATTTCAAATCCCAGATCGCGTTGGTTATCCCCTCCTAATGCTGGCGACATTTTTAAGGTACTTTACCATGTAAAAACTTCTCTACAAAGAGGTGTCGCTCTGCGGAGCGCCGTTCGGAGGTCCATTATCATTGAGCTTAAAATTGAATCGGTCAGCACTCATTGATTTGTGAAAAGTTTGCCCCAGTTCCTTAATGGAATGTTCAAAAAGATTCTGGTTTAAAACGGGCATAACTTTTTGACTCACAACGGATTTCTATGGTTCTTACCTTCTTTTGTAGGTTATAGTATCCTTCAAATTAGGTATATTTCTTTTAAATTTGTTTTGCTTTAGCAATTTTTATACCCTCCACCATAAGATGGGGGGTATACTAATTTCGTCATTCTGTTTGTAACTACTCGAAATATTCGTCTGAGACCCCATAAAGTATATATATTCTTGATCGTCGTGACATTTTATGTCGATCTAGCCATGTCCGTCCGTCTGTCCGTCCGTCTGTCCGTCCGTCTGTCCGTCCGTCCGTCTGTCTGTCGAAAGCACGCTAACTTCCGAAGGAGTAAAGCTAGGCGCTTGAAATTTTGCACAAGTACTTGTTAAAAGTGTAGGTCGGTTGGTATTGTAAATGGGCCATATCGGTCCATGTTTTGATATAGCTGCCATATAAACCGATCTTGGGTCTTGACTTCTTGAGCCTGTAGAGTGCGCAATTCTTATCCGATTGGGATGAAATTTTGCACGACGTGTTTTGGTATGATATCCAACTACTGTGCCAAGTATGGTTCAAAACGGTCCATAACATGATATAGCTGCCATATAAACCGATCTTGGGTCTTGACTTCTTGATCCTGTAGAGTGCGCAACTCTTGTCCGATTGGAATGAAATTTTGCACGACGTGTTTTGTTGTTATATCCAATAACTGTGCCAAATATGGTTCAAATCGGTTCATAACCTGATATAGCTGTCATATAAACAGATCTGGGGATTTGAATTCTTGAGCTTCTAGAGGGCGCAATTCCTATCCGATTTGGCTGAAATTTTGCATGACGTATTTTATTTTTACTTTCAACAACTGTGTCAAATAAGGTTCAAATCGGTTCATAACCTGATATAGCTGCCATATAAACCGATCTGGGATCTTGACTTCTTGAGCCTTTAGAGGTCGCAATTATTATCCGATTTGCCTGAAATTTTGTACGACGGATTCTCTCATGACCATTAACATACGTGTTTATTATGGTTTGAATCGGTCTATAGGCCGATACAGCTCCCACATAAATCGATCTCTCTATTTTACTTCTTGAGCCCCCAAAGGGCGCAATTCTTATACGAATTGGCTGACATTTTACACAGGTCTCCAACATATAATTTAATTGTGGTCCAAACCGGACCATATCTTGATATCGCTCTAATAGCAGAGCAAATCTTTTCTTATATCCTTTTTTTTTTGCCTAAGAAGAGATGCCGGGAAAAGAACTCGACAAATGCGATCCATGGTGGAGGGTAATAAGATTCGGCCCGGCCGAACTTAGCACGCTTTTACTTGTTTGTATCTATTTCTATTTTTTTATACCCACCACCGAAGGATGGGGGTATATTCATTTTGTCATTCCGTTTGCAACACATCGAAATATCCATTTCCGACCCTATAAAGTATATATATTCTTGATCAGCGTAAAAATCTAAGACGATCTAGACATGTCCGTCCGTCTGTCGGTCTGTCTGTTGAAATCACGCTACAGTCTTTAAAAATAGAGATATTGAGCTGAAATTTTGCACAGGTTCTTTTATTGTCCATAAGCAGGTTAAGTTCGAAGATGGGCTATATCGGACTATATCTTGATATGGCCCCCATATAGACCGATCCGCCGATTTAGGGTCTTAGCACCATAAAAGCCACATTTATTATCCGATTTTGTTGAAATTTGGGGCAGTGAGTTGTGTTAGGCCCTCCAACATTCTTTGTCAATTTGGCCCAGATCGGTTCAGATTTGGATATAGCTGCCATATAGACCGATCCTCTGGTTAAGGGTCTTAGGCCCACAAAAGCAACATTTATTATCCGATTTTAATGAAAGTTGGGACAATGAATTATGTGAAGCCCATCGACATCCTTCGTTAATTTGGCTCAAATCGGTCCATATTTGGATATAGCTGCCATATAGATTGATCCTCCGATTTATGGTGTAAGGCTCATAAAAGCCACATTCATTATGAAATTTGGGACAGTGAGTTGTGTTAGGCCCTTTGATATATTTCTTCAATTTCGGTCGATCGGTTCAGATTTGTATATAGCTGCCATATAGACCGATCTCTCGATTTAAGGTTTAGGGCCCATAAAAGAGGCATTTATTGTCCGATTTCGCCGAAATTTGGGACAATGCTTTGTGTTAAGCTTTTCAATATGTTTATGCAACTTGGCCCTAATCGGTCCGGATTTGGATATAGCTGCCATGTAGACCGATATCTCGATTTAAAGTCCTGGCCCCATGAAAGGCGCATTTATAATCCGATTTCACTGAAATTTGACACAGTAACTTATGTTCGCCTTTTCGACATCCGTGTCGTATATAGTTCAGATCGGTATGAGGTATATGAGTATAAGGTATGAAATTTTCACCGAATTTTGATGAAAGAAGGTTTTCATATATACCCGAGGTGGTGGGTATCCAAAGTTCGGCCCGGCCGAACTTAACTCCTTTTTATTTGTTATACCCTCCACCATAAGATGGGGGGTATACTAATTTCGTCATTCTGATTGTAACTACTCGAAATATTCGTCTGAGACCCCATAAAGTATATATATTATTGATCGTCGTGAAATTTTATGTCTATCTAGCCATGTCCGTCCGTCTGTCCGTCCGTCCGTCCGTCCGTCCGTCCGTCCGTCCGTCTGTCTGTCGAAAGCACGCTTACTTCCGAAGGAGTAAAGCTAGCCGCTTGATATTTTGCAGAAAATACTTCTTATTAGTGTAGGTCGGTTGGTATTGTAAATGGGCCATATCGGTCCATGTTTTGATATAGCTGCCATATAAACCGATCTTGGGTCTTGACTTCTTGAGCCTCTAGAGTGCGCATTTCTTATCCGATTGGGATGAAATTTTGCACGACGTGTTTTGTTATGATATCCAACAACTGTGCCAAGTATGGTTCAAATCGGTTTATAAACAGATATAGCTGCCATATAAACCGATCTTGGGTCTTGACTTCTTGAGCCTCTAGAGTGCGCAATTCTTATCCGATTGGAATGAAATTTTGCACGACGTGTTTTGATGTGATATCCAACAACTGTGTCAAGTATGGTTCAAATCGGTCCATAACCTGATATAGCTGCCATATAAACCGATCTTGGGTCTTGACTTCTTGAGCCTGTAGAGTGCACAATTCTTATCCGATTGGAATGAAATTTCGCACGACGTGTTTTGTTGTGATATCCAACAACTGTGCCAAGTATGGTTCAAATCGGTCCATAACCTTATATAGGTGTCATATAAACCGATCTTGGGTCTTGACTTCTTGAGCCTCTAGAGGGCGCAATTCCTATCCGATTTGAATGAATTTTGGCACGTAGTATTTTGTTATGATATCCAACAACTGTGCCAAATATGGTTCAAATCGGTCCATAACCTGTTACAGCTGTCATATAAACAAATGTGGGGACTTGACTTCTTGAGCTTCTTGGGGCGCAGTTCCTCCTAAGACGTTTTTATACCCTCCACCATAAGATGGGGGGTATACTAATTTCGTCATTCTGTTTGTAACTACTCGAAATATTCGTCTGAGACCCCATAAAGTATATATATTCTTGATCGTCGTGACATTTTATGTCGATCTAGCCATGTCCGTCTGTCTGTCCGTCCGTCCGTCCGTCTGTCTGTCGAAAGCACGATAACTTCCGAAGGAGTAAAGCTAGCCGCTTGAAATTTTGCACAAATACTTTTTATTAGTGTAGGTCGGTTGGTATTGTAAATGGGCCATATCGGTCCATGTTTTAATATAGCTGCCATATAAACCGATCTTGGGTCTTGACTTCTTGAGCCTCTAGAGTGCGCAATTCTAATCCGATTGAGATGAAATTTTGCACGACGTGTTTTGTTATGATATCCAACAACTGTGCCAAGTATGGTTCAAATCGGTCCATAACCTGATATAGCTACCTTATAAACCGATCTTGGGTCTTGACTTCTTGACCCTCTAGAGGGCGCAATTCTTATCCGATTGGAATGGAATTTCGCACGACGTGTTTTGTTATGATACCCAACAACTGTGCCAAGTACGGTTCAAATCGGTCCATAACCTGATATAGCTACCATATAAACTGATCTTGGGTCTTGACTTCTTGACCCTCTAGAGGGCACAATTCTTATCCGATTTGAATGAATTTTTGCACGACGTGTTTTTTTATTATATCCAACAACAGTGCCAAGTATGGTTCAAATCGGTCTATAACCTGATATAGCTACCATATAAACCGATCTTGGGTCTTGACTTCTTGACCCTCTAGAGGGCGCAATTCTTATCCGATTGGAATGGAATTTCGCACGAAGTATTTCATTATGATATCCAACAACTGTGCCTAGTATGGTTCAAATCGGTTCATAACCTGATATAGCTGTCATATAAACAGATCTGGGGATTTGACTTCTTGAGCTTCTAGAGGGCGCAATTCCTATCCGATTTGGCTGAAATTTTGCATGACGTATTTTATTTTTACTTTCAACAACTGTGTCAAATAAGGTTCAAATCGGTTCATAACCTGATATAGCTGTTATATAAACCGATCTGGGATCTTGACTTCTTGACCCCTAGAAGTCGCAATTATTATCCGATATACCTGAAATTTTGTACGATGGATCCTCTCATGACCATCAACAAACGTGTTTATTATGGTCTGACTCGATCTATAGCCCGATACAGATCCCATATAAATCGTTCTCTCTATTTTACTTCGTGAGCCCCAATGGGCGCAATTCTTATACGAATTGGCTGAAATTTTACACAGGTCTCCAACATATAATTTAATTGTGGTCCGAACCGGACCATATCTTGATATCGTTTTAATAGCAGAGCAACTCTTTTCTTATATCCTTTTTTGCCTAAGAAGAGATGCCGGGAAAAGAACTCGACAAATGCGATCCATGGTGGAGGGTATATAAGATTCGGCCCGGCCGAACTTAGCACGCTTTTACTTGTTTTTTCACTAAAGCGAAGTAGGTTTCATGCAAAACGTAGATTTGGATGCACTTTTGTTTTTCAGTAATCCGATATTTTCAGTAAACAGATGTTTCACTAAAGCGAAATGAATAAGA
This sequence comes from Stomoxys calcitrans, assembly GCF_963082655.1. NCBI lineage: Eukaryota > Metazoa > Arthropoda > Insecta > Diptera > Muscidae > Stomoxys > Stomoxys calcitrans. The sequence goes on from NC_081552.1 coordinate 63,784,545, forward strand.
CTAGATGAGGAAAAAATTAGTGCGGGGATTTGTGTCGTTTTCAGTAATCCGATATTTTTCAGTAAAGCGTGTTACGCTAAAGCGGATTCGACTGTATCCTTTTTTGCCTAAGAAGAGATGCCAGGAAAAGAACTCGACAAATGCGATCCATGGTGGAGGGTATATAAGATTCGGCCCGGCCGAACTTAGCACGCTTTTACTTGTTTTTTCTATGCCAAACATTGGCAATTAAACTACCTTAAACATCGACTTGGGTGGAAAAGTTAAAAAATAATACCGCAAACACCCGAAATGAAATTCCTATATTTTATTTTTCTTTATTCAAAGGACCGATAGGTTGTTATAACAACGATACATGCTGGATGATTAATTGTTATCACTCTCTGTTTATGTTGGCATCTCCAAATTAGCGTCATGTACTGGCTGTTTTCAATTGGATAAACTTAATCCAATTGGATCAAGTAAATCAAATTGAAGACAGCCAGATGGCGCTAATATAAATGTCCGTGCTACTCTCTTAGAGTGGATCATCATGTTAAATAGTCATCACTTAGCCTTTTTGTACCCACCATCGTAAGATAGGGGGTATATTAATTTAGTCATTCCGTTTGTAACACATCGAAATATCAATTTCCGATCCTACAAAGTATATATATTTCGTATATTTCGATGTCGCTGAAACAGAGGGTTATCGTAAGCCTCCTGAAATCTGACCTAAATATGGACCAAATCGGACTATATTTAGATATATTTCATCGGATTGTGACGAAAGGGGCTTTTCATATATACCCGTGGTGGAGGGTATCCAGGGTCGGCCGGGCCTTTTATGCCTTTTTACTTATTTTCTAATCAAATCAAATAGCCATATTAAACGATTTTCTATGGTAAATAACTAATTTGCCAGTCTTTATATTTGGTGCGGTGGCGATAGTTCTTTCTATTCAACTATGTAAAACTTTTGAACAAAGAAGTGTTGCCCAGCACGTCGTTTGGTCTTGTCTATATGAGCTAAAAATGGTTGCAAACTTAACGTTTGTAACTTCTGTTATCACGCTAAATGCTATGATCGAGTAAAATTCCTATTTGGGGCGCTTTTTGGGGGTGGGGCGACCCGCAAATACTTAGACATACATTTTTATGTCATATTCGTTATCAACTCCCGAATACATTTCATTTGAGTCCCATATTTATATGTACGTCCAATATGTTTGTTTGGGGAACTTTTGGGACTGTAGTGGCCTCTGGGCTTCTTGGACCAAACTTTTAATACCATATTCCTCCATCGTGACCATTTTCATAATCGGCTCCCGAATACCTTTCATACGAGTCCCGTTTTGTCATTATTGTCCAATAAACCTATTTTATGGGGTTTTGGGGACGGGGCGGCCCCCAATTACTTGGATCCAAGTTTTAATATGAAATTCGTAGTCTACTCCATATTGTCCCGATCGGTTCACTTTTATTTTGCGGTCGTAATTTTAGGGTAAGGGGGAGGGTCCGCCCCCATTCCGACATCAATAAATTATATAGTTCATCGCCCCTTCCTGACCACTCCCCACAATCTGTGAAAATTAAAAAAAAATTAGGTTTAATTTCAAAAAATTAGGTTAAATTAAACATACAAACAAACGCAAATTAATTTTTATACCCTCCACCATACTAATTTCGTCATTCTGATTGTAACTACTCGAAATATTCGTCTGAGACCCCATAAAGTATATATATTCTTGATCGTCGTAAAATTTTATGTCGATCTAGCCATGTCCGTCCGTCTGTCCGTCCGTCCGTCCGTCCGTCCGTCCGTCCGTCCGTCTGTCTGTCGAAAGCACGCTAACTTCCAAAGGAGTAAAGCTAGCCGCTTGAAATTTTGCACAAATACTTCTTATTAGTGTAGGTCGGTTGGTATTGTAAATGGGCCATATCGGTCCATGTTTTGATATAGCTGCCATATAAACCGATATTGGGTCTTGAATTCTTGAGCCTCTAGAGTGCGCAATTCTTATCCGATTGGAATAAAATTTTGCACGACGTGTTTTGTTATGATATCCAACAACTGTGCCAAGTATGGTTCAAATCGGTTCATAACCTGATATAGCTGCCATATAAACCGATCTTGGGTCTTGACTTCTTGAGCCTCTAGAGTGCGCAATTCTTCTACGATTGGAATGAAATTTTGCACGACGTGTTTTGTTATGATATCCAACAACTGTGCCAAGTATGGTTCAAATCGGTTCATAACCTGATATAGCTGCCATGTAAACCGATCTGGGGTCTTGACTTCTTGAGCCTCTAGAGTGCGCAATTCTTATCCGATTGGAATAAAATTTTGCACGGCGTGTTTTGTTACGATATCCAACAACTGTGCCAAATATGGTTCAAATCAGTTCATAACCTGATATAGCTGTCATATAAACAGATCTGGGGACTTGACTTCTTGAGCTTCTAGAGGGCTCCATTTCTATCCGATTTGGCTGAAATTTCGCAAGACGTTTTTTATTGTTAATTTCAACAACTATGTCAAATAAAGTACAAGTCGGTTCATAACCTGATTTAGCTGCCATATAAACCGATCTGGGATCTTGACTTCTTGAGCCTCTAGAGGTCGCAATTATTATCCGATTTGCCTGAAATTTTGTACGACGAATTCTCTCATGACCATCAACATACGTGTTTTTTATGGTCTGAATCGGTCTATAGCCCGATACAGCTCCCATATAAATCGATCTCTCTATTTTACTTCTTGAGCCCCCAAAAGGGCGCAATTCTTATTCGAATTGGCTGACATTTCACACAGGACTCCAACATATAATTTAATTGTGGTGCTAACCGCACCATATCTTGATATCGCTCTAACAGCAGAGCAACTCTTTTCTTATATCCTTTTTTGCCTTAGAAGAGACGGCGCGAAAAGAACTCGACAAATGCGATCCATGGTGGAGGGTATATAAGATTCGGCCCGGCCGAACTTAGCACGCTTATACTTGTTATACCTTCCACCGTAGGATGGGGGTATACTAATTTCGTCATTCTGTTTGTAACTACTCCAAATATTCGTCTGAGACCCCATAAAGTATATACATTCTAGATCGTCGTGACATTTTATGCCGATCTAGCCATGTCCATTCGTCTGTCCGTCCGTACGTCTGTTTGTCGAAAGCACGCAAACATTCGAAGGAGTAAAGCTAGCCACTTAATTTTGAAGGAGTAAAGCTAGCCACTTAAATTTGTCCATATTTTGATATAGCTGCCATATAAACCGATCTTGGGTCTTGACTTCTTGAGTCTCTAGAGTGCTCAATTCTGGTCCAATTTGATTGAAATTTTGCACGTGGTGTTGTGGTATCACTTCCAAACTTCGCTAAGTACGGTGTAAATCGGCCCATGTTTTGATATAGCTGCCATATTAACCGATCTTGGGTCTTGATTTCTTGAGCCTCTAGAGGGCGCAATTCTCATCCGATTTGACTGAAATTTTGCACATAATGTTTTAGTATCAATTCTAACAACTGTGCTAAGTATGGTTCATAAACATATCGGTACTTAACCTGGTGTAGCTGTCATATAAGCCGATCTTGGGTCTTGACTTCTTGAGCCTCTAGAGTGCGCAGTTCTTATCCAATTAGAATGGAATTTTGCACCACGTCTTTTGTTATGATATCCAAAAACTGTGCCAAGTATGGTCAAATCGGTCCATAAGCTGATATAGTTGCCATGTAAGCCGATCTTGGGTCTTGACTTCTTGAGCCTCTAGAGGACGCAATTCTTATCCGATTTGATTGAAATTTTGCACATAGTGTTTTGATATCACTTTTAGCAATTGTGGTAAGTATGGTTCGGTTCATAACCTGGTATAGCTGTCATATAAACCTCATCTTGGGTATTGACTTCTTGGGCTTTTAAAAGCGAAATTCTTATCCGATTTGACTAAAATTTTCCACATAGTGTTTTGATATCACTTCCAACATCTGTGCGAAGTATGGTCCAAATCGGTGCATAACCTGATATAGCTGCCATATAAACCGATCTTGGGTCTTGACTTCTTGAGCCTCTAGAGGGCGTAATTCTCATCCGATTTGGCACAGATTTTGTACAACGGCTTCTTCCATGGCCTTCAATATGTGCAATTTGGTTTGAATCGATCTATAGCTTAACACTGCTCCCATATAAACCGATCTCCCGATTTTGCATTTGAGGCCCGAATCGGACTATAACTTGATAAAGCTCCTCCTCCGTCCATATTCATTATTCATTGTTTGCCTAAAAAGAGATACTGTGCAAAGAACTCGACAGATGCGATCCATGGTGGAGGGTATATAAGATTCGGCCCGGCCGAACTTAGCACGCTCTTACTTGTTATGTATTATACTTTGTTTGCCAATAAAAAGATATCGGGGAAAAAATGGTAAATGAGATCAATGGTAGAGGGTATGTAAGATTCGGCTCGGTCGAACTTCTCACGCTTTTACTTGCTGCCACTCGATTTGTTCGCCAAGTCATTGAAAAGAGCTATTTTCCCTTTATAAAATCAGCTGTTTTCAATGACTTGGCGAGCGAATCGAGTGACAAAACGAAAAATAATGTGTGCTTATCGGCACGATACTTGTGCTCGACTATAAAAAGGAGCTAAATTTTCAATCAAACCCGCTCCACTGAACTTTCGCTTTCAAGACGTAGAAAAATTTCACTTTTATAACGTAACCTACTCTCCAATAGCTCTGATTCTGTGTCCGTTCGTTGAGCCTTCCCCTCTTACAGTTTAACACAAACTTGGATATTCGCACTCTTCTAAATACATTTTTATCAATGTCAAAGATAGCCACTACCTGAAACACCTATTGTTAAGGCCCGTTTTAGGGTGGGAAATTTAAAAAATTATACAGTAAACAACCGCAACGAAATTCCTGTACTTTAATTTTCCTTATTTTACGGACCGAAAGGTTGCCATAACACAGATAAATGCTGAATGATTAATTTTAACCACTCTGCCCTCTCTCAGTTCGTGGTGGCGTTTCCATTCGGTTGATCCATTCAGTTGATATATGGCGCTTATTTAAATGTTAGTACTGCCATTATAAAGGAAAAGGTTTAGACTTTACCCAAAATAACGTAAAATTTCTCCGTTCCATGTCGCCCCGGATGCTTGCGCAATCACATATAAAAGACTGAGAATTTAACATTTCTCCGATCTGTTAGAGCTTTTTTGAACATACACGCCTATAAAATTGATCATCATGTATAAGTTGTCTATAACTGATTATATGGCTACCTACTGAATGGTCATAAATTTAGTCTTTTTTAAACCAAATCAAACTGCCATACTAAACTATTTTCAGAGGTAAATAACTATTTTGCCGGTCTCTATATATAAGGCGCATGAACATGAAAGTGTTTCCCTGCGGCACGTTGTTTGGACTTTTCTAGGAAAAGAAGACTCCTTGTCGATGAGCTCAAAATGGCTGCCACTTGACTCCTATCACACTGAACGTCATAACTTTGGGGGTATGTCGGCAGTGTCCTGTTAGGTCATTATAATTGATCAACTGTTTTTGAGGTGAAGTGGTCCGTTTGATATATGAGCAGAATAAAGATATCATATTTGCAGTAGACAACCTTATACTTTTAAATTAACCCCGTATTGTCATAATTGGTGAAAACAGCCGTTTAGTAGGGGGCTCCTCATTCCAATAAACTATTGGAGGCGACTTTAGGAAGTAAAGCACCACCTAGATTCTTGGACACAAAGTTTAATGCCAATTCGTAATTTGTCACCAAATAACTTTTATTTGAGGCTCTTATAGCCAGGAGCGAGTTATATTCCCATTTGAGGGTGGGGAGACCCCCAATTATATGTACCTCATTTTTAATGTCATATTCATAGTCTAGTCTCAAATACCTTTCATTTGAGTCCCATATTGATATTTACGTCCAATATGTTTGTTTTGGGGCAGTTTTTGGAGTTGGACGACGCCTCACATACTTGATCCCAATTTTAAATACCATATTCGCATTCTACTCCCGAAGACCTGTCATTCGAGACCCATATTATGATTATCGTCCAATGAACCTATTTTAAGGGGTTTTGTTGTCGGGGCGACCCCCCAGTTATTTGGATCCAATTTTTAATATGAAATTCGTATTCTACTCCTGAATACCTTTCATATGAGTCCCATATTGTCCCGATCGGTTCACTTTTTATTTTGGGATCGTACTTTTAGGGTAAGGGGGAGGGTCCGCCCCCTACCGGTATCAATAAATTATATAGCCTATTGCTCCTTCCGGACCACTCCCCACAATCTGTGAAAATTTGGAAGAAATCGGTTCAGCCGTTTTTGAGTCTATACGGAACAAACAAATTTACAAACCCACAATCAAACATACAAACAAACAAACACAAATTTTTTATATATATATACAATACTAGCTGACCCGGGCCCGCATCCGCTGCGCCTTCTTTTACTTTATATGAAACAAAAGTTTCCTTGGAATATTTTTTTTCGACAATTAAAAAGCTTTTAGTGAAATACCATGCTACGAATATAGTATATCGCTTGACTAATTGTTTAACAATATAAGTGCCTTTGTCCGAATCCCATATGATCTTTATAGGTCTACGAATTTAAGTTTGGATATAAGGTGTACTCCATTCTTAAAATACTTTATTTTAGCCCAATATTCTCATGATATATGATTTAGGGGAGCTTCCTGGGGGGAGGTGGTCCCCCAGACACTTGGCCCTGAAAAATATCAGCATCGTGCTCTTCTTTCAAATACCATTTATTTAAACATCATATTGCCATTGGTTTAGGGGAGTTTACACGATGAGGCGTCCCCCAAACACATGGCCCAAAATAGGTTATCAAAATCGTTTTCTTATCTTAAATACCATATATTGGCATGGTCGAAAAATGTTTACCCTTTGCGGGGTGTTTTGGGGAAGGGGTGATGTCCTTAATACATGGTCCTAAATTTGGATATCAAATTCGTATTCTACTCCCAAATACCTTTATTTGAGCCCCATTTTGCGATGATCAGTAAAAAATTGCTGCTTGTGGGGTATTTTGGGAAAGGGGTTGACCCCCAGAAAATTGGTCCCGAAAGTGGGTATTAATTCTTGCTCTACCCTCCAATACGTTTCATTCAATCTCCACATTGACATGGTCGGTAAATATGGTCGATTTAAGGGTGTTTTAGGGATTGAGGTGGTCCCCCAAACACTAAGCCCGGAAAATATATCAGCAACGTGCTCTATTCTCATATATCTGTATATCATTTAGTTGTTCAAATGGGATATCAAATTCGTTTTCGAATCTCATTTAAACTCCTTATTGCAAAAGTCAGCAAATACGTCCGGTTTATGGTATTGACCCTAAAAACTATAAATATTTAGTTCCACTCTCTTTACGACCCAAATTGTCTTGGTGAGGTTGTTGTTGGGGGTTGTTATGGTGGTGGGACGTCCCCTAGACAGTTGGTCCCTAATGTTGATATCAGATACGTGGTCCACTCCCAAATACCTTTAATTTGAGCTTCATATTTCCATAGTCGGCAAACATGACCGGTGTTTTTGTGGATGGGCGGCCACTCAGTGTGTTGGCCTTGAAAATATATATCGAATTCGTGTCCCACTCTAAAAACCCTCTTATTTGAGCTTCATATTGCAAAAGTCAGCAAATACTTACTGTTTGGGTGGTGGGGTGGCCCCATAGACACTTTTCCCGAATATTGATATCAGATTAGTGGTTTACTCCCAATTACCTTTAATTTGAGCCCCATATGGCTATGGTCGTAAATTTGTCCCCTTTGGGGCAGGTTTTTGTGGGGAGGCGGTCCCCCGAAAACTTGGGCTCATATTTGGATATAAGATTCTAATACTACTCTCAAATACCTTTTATTTAAGCCCCATATTCTCATGGTCAGTAAATAATTCCTGTTTGGGGGGTGTTTTGGGAAAGGGGTGCACCCCCAGAAAAGTGGTTCCACATTTGGATATCAGATTCATATTCTACTCGTAAATACCTTTCATTTAAGTCCCATATTGCCATGGTCAGTAAATATGTCCGATTTAGGGGCGTTTTGGGGGTTGGGGTGGTCCCCTAACACTTGGTCCGACAATTGGATAGCAGATAAGTTTTTTAATCTTAATTACCTTTCATTTAAGTTCCATATTGTCGTGATTGGTCTAAATTTATGTTTGGTAGGTTTTAGGGTGGGGTGGCCCCCCTAGGTACCCCATCCGAAATTTGGATACCAAATTTTTATTTTTAGGGTACTATATGAGAGCACACAAAATTTCGCTTAAATCGTAACGCCCATCTTCGAGATCTGGCGTTTCTGAAAATAAGGGTAAGGGGGAGTAGTACCCAATTTTCACCACGGGGTCATTGTGCACCATCTGTGAAAATTTCCTGAAAATTGGTTTAGCCATTTCTGAGTCTATAAGGAACACGAATTTGGGATTTGGGTCAATAAAAGGCACATTTATTGTCCGATTTTGCCGAAATTTGGGACAGAGTGTTAAGTTAAGCCCCCTCACATATTTCTGCAATTTGGTCTAGATCGATCAAGATTTGCATATAGCTGCCATATAGACCGATATCTCGATTTAAAGCCTTGGCCCCAAAAAAGGCGCATTTATAATCCGATTGTACTGAAATTTGATACATTGACTTATGTTAGGCTTTTCGACATCTGTGTCGTATATGGTTCAGATCGGTTTATTTTTAGATATAGCTACTAAAAAGACCAATATTTTGTTATACACAATTGAACAATAACTTGTACTTATTAGTATTTGGTCCAAATCGGAACATATTTCGATATAACTGCTATGGGACATAAGGTATGCAATTTTCACCGGATTTTGATGGAAGGTGGTTTACATATATACCCGAGGTGGTGGGTATCCAAAGTTCGGCCCGGCCGAACTTAACGCCTGTTTACTTGTCATTAAGTGCTTTATCGAAATGATAAAGCCCAACTTTATGTGCAACGGAGGTAAAATGATGTCATTTGAATTGACTAACGGGATATTTATGCTATTTGTTCACCTACTATAGTGTTAAACGCAGTTTCTAGTCTCTTTGTAAGTAAATGTTTAGAAGAGTCTCGGCTATCTTGTTCACAAAAATAGCTAGAATACTTTGTGTTACCACCTTTCAAGCCATTCAAATCTGTTAATACTTTCAAAATCAGCCACAAGTTGGAACTTATGTGCAGTGTATCCTATAGCATTTAATATTGGAGACATACTGTCAAATGATACTTTGATGTTTGTAGCGTAAACAAATGGTTCCGAAGGAAGTAATCCATCATTATGCGAAGCACTGCTTACTTTATGTTGAACAGTCAATAAACAATCGACAATATTCTAATATAACATGGCTATATCCAAGTTGTTCAAACAATACATTCACATCGTTGTAGTAGGCCAAATTACCATTTTCAGTGCTTTTGTTGAAATGTAATGTTTACATTTTCTTGCAACTAGTTCCATTGCTTAAGTCTGGAACCTAGAAGTTCGGCTTGTCTTTTCAACAATTCTAAGTCCCCAACGACATCATGAAATTCCCCTTGGGATATAAAATGTTGTTTTATAAATTCTCCTTTAGAAGGCCATATTCTGATTCGGAGATTATAACATTGCTTGTAGATGGTTCAAGGTCAGCTAAATCTTGTAATACCCCGTTAGTGACTTTCGGAACAGCGTCGTTTTGCTTACGCGATACGGTGTTTATTACATTATCAACATTTGCATATTTAAAATGATGTTTTATTTTGAAAAGATATGCTCTCGTTTAAACATAAATAGCAATTATTATACCCACCACCGAAGGATGGGGGTATATTAATTTTGTTACTCCGTTTGCAACACATCGAAATATCCATTTCCGACCCTATAAAGTATATATATTCTTGATCAGCGTAAAAATCTAAGACGCACTCGTCATATCCTTCCGTTTGTCCGCCTGTCTGTTGAAATCACGCTACAGTCTTTAAAAATAAAGATATTGAGCTGAATTTTTCCACAGATTCTTTTTTTGTCCATTAGAAGGTTAAGTTCGAAAATGGGCTATATCGGACTATATCTTCATATAGACCGATCCGCCGATTTAGGGTCTTAGGCCCATAAAAGCCACATTTATTATTCGATTTTTTTGCAATTTTAGACAGTGAGTTGTGTTAGGCCCTTCAACATTCTTCCTCAAATTTGGGGCAGTGAGTTGTGTTAGGCCCATCGACATCCTTCTTCAATTTGGCTTAGATCGGTCCAGATTTGGATATAGCTGCCCTATAGACCGATCTCTCGATTTAAGGTTTTGGGCCCATAAAATGCACATTCATTGTCCGATTTCGCCGAAATTTGGCATAGTGAGTTGTGTTAGGCTCTTCGACATTTCTCTGCAACTTGGCCCAAAACGGTCCAGATTTGGATTTAGCTGCCATATAGACCGGAATCTCGATTTAAAGTCTTGGCCACATAAAAGGCGTATTTATAATCCGATTTCACTGAAATTTGACACAGTGACTTATGTTAGGCTTTTCGACTTCCGTGTCGTATATGTTTCAGATCAGTTTATTTTTAAATATAGCTACCAAAAAGATCAATATTTTGTTATATACAATTGAAAAATGGCTTGTACTTATTAGCATTTGGTCTTATGCTATGGGGCATAAGATATGAAATTTTCACCGGATTTTGATGGAAGGTGGTTTACATATATACCCGAGGTGGTGGGTATCCATAGTTCTGCCCGGCCGAACTTAAATCCTGTTTACTTGTTATACCCTCCACCATAAGATGGGGGGTATACTAATTTCGTCATTCTGTTTGTAACTACTCGAAATATTCGTCTGAGACCCCATAAAGTATATACATTCTTGATCGTCGTGAAATTTTATGTCGATCTAGCCATGTCCGTCCGTCTGTCCGTCCGTCCGTCCGTCCGTCCGTCCGTCTGTCTGTCGAAAGCACGCTAACTTCCGAAGGAGTAAAGTTAGCCGCTTCAAATTTTGCACAAATACTTCTTATTGGTGTAGGTCGGTTGGTATTGTAAATGGGCCATATCGGTCCATGTTTTGATATAGCTGCCATATAAACCGATCTTGGGTCTTGACTTCTTGAACCTCTAGAGTGCGCAATTCTTATCCGATTGGTACTAAATTTTGCACTACGTGTTTTGTTATGACATCCAATAACTGTGCCAAGTATGGTTCAAATCGGTTCATAATCTGATATAGCTGCCATATAAACCGATCTTGGGTCTTGACTTCTTGAGCCTCTAGAGTGCGCAATTCTTATCCGATTTGAATGAATTTTGGCACGACTTGTTCTGTTATGATGTCCAACAACTGTGCCAAGTATGGTTCAAATCGGTCCATAATCTGATATAGCTGCCATATAAACCGATCTTGGGTCTTGACTTCTTGAGCCTCTAGAGTGCCCAATTCTTATCCGATTTGGCTGAAATTTTGCATGACGTATTTTATTTTTACTTTCAACAACTGTGTCAAATAAGTTTCAAATCGGTTCATAACCTGATATAGCTGCCATATAAACCGATCTGGGATCTTGACTTCTTGACCCCTAGAGGTCGCAATTATTATCCGATATGCCTGAAATTTTGTACGACGTATCCTCTCATGACCATCAACAAACGTGTTTATTATGTTCTGAATCAGTCTATAGCCCGATACAGATCCCATATAAATCGTTCTCTCTATTTTACTTCGTAAGCCCCAATGGGCGCAATTCTTATACGAATTGGCTGAAATTTTACACAGGTCTCCAACATATAATTTAATTGTGGTCCAAACCGGACCATATCTTGATATCGTTAATAGCAGAGCAACTCTTTTCTTATATCCTTTTTTTTTGACTAAGAAGAGATGCCGGGAAAAGAACTCGACAAATGCGATCCATGGTGGAGGGTATATAAGATTCGGCCCGGGCGAACTTAGCACGCTTTTACTTGTTTTTTCTATGCGCACGTAGTGGAAGCCAATTAACCGATCAAGAAACGGCAATACAAAAGAACAATGTTAACATGTTTTCCAGGATCTAAGCGTTCAATAACAAGACGAACCGCAAACCGATGGTATATACCATTTATGATATGCTTCTTTACCGACACAACTATTTTAAGTTTTTTTGTCCATTAACCGATCAAGATACGGCAATACAAAAGAACAATGTTAACATGTTTTCCAGGATCTAAGCGTTAAAAAGCAAGACGAACCGCAAACCGATGGTTTATACCATTTATGATATGCTTCTTTACCGACACAACTATTTTAAGTTTTTTTGTCCACAAAAGCTGTTTCTTTAACTACACATTTTTTTTGTAATTTGATAATATATTCGATTTTGCACCAAAAGCACTCCGATATTTATTGATCACTTGCACAACCAAGGCAAAAATAATTTATAAATTTTTGACTTAATTTATAAGGATCATTAAAAATAAACAGGTAAAAGGCCTTAAGTGACAGTCCTTTTACACTGAATGCTTGGTACCTTTGCAGACTCTACATATTTAAACCCTTAACATTTACCCCTAAAAATCCCTAGTCATAAACAAGCAAAAGCGAGCTTGTTTCAGCGCCGGGGCGTATCTCGGGAACCCACCACCATGGAATTTGCTAAAATATGAGAGCTATATCTCCAGGGGCTCAAGAAGTGAAATCGGAAGATCGGTTTATATGGGAGCTTTATCAAGTTATATACCGATACACGGGCGCCCGGTACCCGAGTTGGTAGCGTGCTTGGATTACGAGTGCAGAGGTCGTGGGTTCGATTCCCGCCAGAAGCCTCAGTCTGTCCCTACTGTGGTATCTCAATGGACCTAAAATTGTGTAAGTGAGCCTGTAACGGACTGCCACTCATCCCTTACCCAAACCCTCCTTATACCGATACATTATGTATAAAATTTCAGCCAAATCGGATGAAAATTGCGCATTCGAGGAGCTCAAGAAGTCAAATCGGGAGATCGGTTTATATACGGTCCGATTTGGACCGTATTTGGCACAGTTGTTGGAAGTCATAACAGAACACTATATGCAAAGTTTCAGCCATATCGGACAAAAAATTGCGGTTTCCAGAGGCTCAAGATGTCAAATCGGGAGATCGGTTTATATGGGAGCTATATCCATATTTGAACCGATATGACCCATTTGCAATTTCCAATGCAAATGCAAATTTTGCCCATGAGCATTCCACTAAGGTACAGGGGCAAACTATTCAGTGCAGTCGGATTCAAGTTTTAAGCTCAATGATAAGGGGCCTCCTTTTTATAGCCGAGTCCCAACGGCGTGCCGCAGTGCGACACCTCTTTGGAGAGAAGTTTTACATGGCATAGTACCTCACAAATGTTGCCAGCATTAGGAGGGGAAAACCACCTGAGAATATTTTTTCTGATGGTCTCGCCAGGATTCGAACCCAGGCGTTTAGCGTCATAGGCGGACATGCTAACCTCTGCGCTACGGTGGCAAACCCCAATGATCTACATCAATATTTAGTTCTGCGGCTAGCTATACACGTTCGACCGCTATCGTGATTTCGACAGTCGGACGGACATGGGTAGTTCGACTCAGAATGTCGAGAAAACGAAGGATATATATATATACTTTACGGGGTCCTAGATCAAAATCTGGAGGTGTTACAAACGGAATGACAAGATTAGCATTCCCCCATCCTATGGTGGTGGGTATAAAAATGTTTTAATTTTTTTTATAAGGATCATCCTGTTCGTGCAAAATTTCAGGCAGATTGCTTTACTTTATATATACTTTATGGGGTCTTAGATGAATATTTTTAAGTGTCACAAACAGCATAACTAGATTATTATACCCATATCCTATGGTAGTGGGTATAAAAATCAATATGTGTTGGTTTGATTGTTTGTTTGTCTGTTCCGTATAGACTCAAAAACTTCTAAACCGATTTTCTTGAAATTTCCACAGATGGTGCATAATGGTTCCGTGGTGAAAATAGAGTACTACATTTATTGATCTCTGGAGGGGGGCGGACCCTCCCCATTACCATAATTTTCTGAAGCGCCAGATCTCGGAGATAGATTTTGCGATTTAAGCGAAATTTTGTGTGCTTTCTTTTAGTTACCTTTAACCAATAATTTGATATCAAAATTTCGAATGGAGTACCTAGGGGGCCTCCTACCCCAAAAATCCACCAAAAATATTTATAGACCAATCATGACAATACGTGACTCAAATGAAAGCTATTTGAGAGTGAAAATCTAATCTTATATTCGAATATGGAGTCAAGGTTTTTTTGAGGGCCGCATTACCCCCAAAACAATCCTAAATAGGACATATTTACCGACCGTGGCAATATGGGGTGCAAATGAAAGGTGTTGGGGAGCACAATACGAAATCTTTTGGAGTCCACTACTTTCCTCAAAACAGAACTTATTTACTGGCCATGGCAATATGGGACTCAAATAAAAGGTATTTGGGAGATGAATACATCTGATATATGCAAGTATATGAGGGACGCCTCATCGCATAAACCAATGGCAATATGGGGTTTAAGTAAGTGGGATTTGAGAGTAGACCGCGATGCTGATAGTTTTTCAGGGCGTCCAAAACACCTCTATATCGGACATGTATATTTACATGCATATGGCAATATGGGGCTCAAATAAAAGCTAATTGGGAGAATAGCATGAAATTGATACCCACTTTCGGGACTAATTTTCTGGGGGTCAATACCACCCCTTATGCCGCAAACCACCACCATGGGGGTCTTCCCACTCCTAAAATCTCCATGAGAGTATCAGAGTTCTTTTTTTTAAAGCGGAGTACATCTAACATCCAAACTTAGATGACCCTTAACCCTCCGAGCAAATTCATAGGCCTCTAAGGATCACATGGGATGCAAATAAAGGTATTTATATTGTTATACTGTTAGTCAGGCGATATGCACATACGATTTTCGTAGCATGGAATTTCCCTAAAAGCTCTTAAATTGTCGAAAATAAATATTTAAAATAATTTTGTTCCAAATAATGTAAAAGAAGGCACTGCGGTGCGGGCCCGGATCGGCTAGTAGCTCTTATAAAAACCGATCTCGGATCTTCACTTCTTGATCTACAATATTATAGGGCGCAATTATTACCTGATATGGTTTAAAGTATATATATTCTTGATCGTCGCGACATTTTATGTCGATCTAGCCATGTCCGTCCGTCTGTCCGTCCGTCCGTCTGTCTGTCGAAAGCACGCTAACTTCCGAAGGAGTAAAGCTAGCCGCTTGAAATTTGCACAAACACTTCTTATTAGTGTAGGTCGGTTGGTATTGTAAATGGGCCATATCGGTACATGTTTTGATATAGCTGCCATATAAACCGATCTTGGGTCTTGATTTCATGAGCCTCTAGAGTGCGCAATTCTTATCCGATTGGGATGAAATTTTGCATGACGTGTTTTCTTATGATATCCAACAACTGTGCCAAGTATGGTTCAAATCGGTCCATAACCTGATATAGCTGCCATATAAATCGATCTTGGGTCTTGACTTCTTGAGCCTCTAGAGTGCGCAATTCTTATCCGATTGGAATGAAATTTTGCACGACGTGTTTTGTTATTATATCCAACAACTGGGCTAAGTATGGTTCAAATCGGTCCATAACCTGATATAGCTGCCATATAAATCGATCTTGGGTCTTGACTTCTTGGGCCTCTAGAGTGCGCAATTCTTATCCGATGAAATGAAATTTTGCAAGACGTGTTTTGTTATTATATCCAACAACTGTGCCAAGTATGGTTCAAATCGGTCCATAACCTGATATAGCTGCCATATAAACCGATCTTGGGTCTTGATTTCTTGAGCCTCTAGAGGGCGCAATTCTTATCCGAATAGAATGGAATTTCGCACGACGTGTTTTGTTATGATACCCAACAACTATGCCAAGTATGGTTGAAATCGGTTCATAGACTGATATAGCTGTCATATAAACAGATCTGGGGATTTGACTTCTTGAGCTTCTAGAGGGCCCAATTCCTATCCGATTTGGCTGAAATTTTGCATGACGTATTTTATTTTTACTTTCAACAACTGTGTCAAATAAGGTTCAAATCGGTTCATAACCTAATATAGCTGCCATATAAACCGATCTGGGATCTTGACTTCTTGACCCCTAGAGGTCGCAATGGATCCTGATCATCAACAAACGTGTTTATAATGGTCTGAATCGGTCTATAGCCCGATACAGATCCCATATAAATCGTTCTCTCTATTTTACTTCGTAAGCCCCAATGGGCGCAATTCTTATACGAATTGGCTGAAATTTTACACAGGTCTCCAACATATAATTTAATTGTGGTCCGAACCGGACCATATCTTGATATCGTTTTAATAGCAGAGCAACTCTTTTCTTATATCCTTTTTTGCCTAAGAAGAGATGCCGGAAAAAGGACTCGACAAATGCGATCCATGGTGGAGGGTATATAAGATTCAGCCCGGCCGAACTTAGCACGGTTTTACTTGTTTTTTAATATTTTATTTCATTAAATTCGAACTAAATAAACAATTTGTTCCTAGTCCTTTTCAAAAATAACCAAAAATTTAACTGTAGTGTCATCAACTTTGCTTTCAATTGTTTTTCTTTTTTGCACAAATTGATTAAGTCTGTCATAATCCGCACTCTATTATGATCTCGATAAACCTGCTACATTCAATTTCAATAGGCCACTAAAAATTGTTCAATATTTTTATACCCTCCAACGTAGGATGGGGGTATACTAATTTCGTCATGTTGTTATACCCTCCACCATAAGATGGGGGGTATACTAATTTCGTCATTCTGTTTGTAACTACTCGAAATATTCGTCTGAGACCCCATAAAGTATATATATTCTTGATCGTCGTGACATTTTATGTCGATCTAGCCATGTCCGTCCGTCTGTCCGTCCGTCCGTCCGTCCGTCCGTCCGTCCGTCCGTCCGTCCGTCCGTCCGTCCGTCCGTCCGTCCGTCCGTCCGTCCGTCTGTCTGTCGAAAGCACGCTAACTTCCGAAGGAGTAAAGCTAGCCGCTTGAAATTTTGCACAAATACTTCTTATTAGTGTAGGTCGGTTGGTATTGTAAATGGGCCATATCGGTCCATGTTTTGATATAGCTGCCATATAAACCGATCTTGGGTCTTGACTTCTTGAGCCTCTAGAGTGCGCAATTCTCATCCGATTGGAATGAAATTTTGCACGACGTGTTTTGCTATGATATCCAATAACTGCGCCAAGTATAGTTCAAATCGGTCCATAACCTGATATAGCTGCCATATAAACCGATCTTGGGTCTTGACTTCTTGAGCCTCTAGAGTGCGCAATTCTTATCCGATTGGAATGAAATTTTGCACGACGTGTTTTGCTATGATAACCAACAACTGTGCCAAGTATGGTTCAAATCGGTCCATAACCTGATATAGCTGCCATATAAACCGATCTTGGGTCTTGACTTCTTGAGCCTCTAGGGGGCGCAATTCTTATCCGAATGGAATGGAATTTTGCACGACGTCTATTGTTATGATACCCAACAACTATGCCGAGTATGGTTTAAATCGGTCCATAACCTGATATAGCTGCCATATAAACCGATCTTGGGTCTTGACTTCTTGAGCCTCTAGAGGGCATAATTCTTATCCGATTTGAATGAATTTTTGCACGAAGTATTTCGTTATGATATCTAACAACTGTGCCAAGTATGGTTGAAATCGGTCCGTAACCTGATATAGCTGTGATATAAACAGATCTGGGGATTTGACTTCTTGAGCTTCTAAAGGGCGCAATTCCTATCCGATTTGGCTGAAATTTTGCATGACGTATTTTATTTTTACTTTCAACAACTGTGTCAAATAAGTTTCAAATCGGTTCATAACCTGATATAGCTGCCATATAAACCGATCTGGGATCTTGACTTCTTGACCCCTAGAGGTCGCAATTATTATCCGATGTGCCTGAAATTTTGTACGACGGATCCTCTCATGACCATTATGGTCTGAATCGGTCTATAGCCCGATACAGATCCCATAAAAATCGTTCTCTCTATTTTACTTCGTGAGCCCCAATGGGCGCATTTCTTATACGAATTGGCTGAAATTTTACACAGGTCTCCAACATATAATTTAATTGTGGTCCGAACCGGTCCATATCTTGATATCGTTTTAATAGCAGAGCAACTCTTTTCTTATATCCTTTTTTGCCTAAGAAGAGATGCCGGGAAAAGAACTCGACAAATGCGATCGATGGTGGAGGGTATATAAGATTCGGCCCGGCCGAACTTAGCACGCTTTTACTTGTTTGTTATACCCTGCACCATAGGATGGGGGGTATACTAATTTCGGCATTCTGATTGTAACTACTCGAAATATTCGTCTGAGACCCCATAAAGTATATATATTCTTGATCGTCGTGAAATTTTATGTCCATCTAGCCATGTCCGTCCGTCTGTCCGTCCGTCCGTCCGCCTGTCCGTCCGTCCGTCTGTCTGTCGAAAGCACGCTAACTTCCGAAGGAGTAAAGCTAGCCGCTTGAAATTTTGCACAAATACTTCTTATTAGTGTAGGTCGGTTGGTATTGTAAATGGGCCATATCGGTCCATGTTTTGATATAGCTGCCATATAAACCGATCTTGGGTCTTGACTTCTTGAGCCTCTAGAGTGCGCAATTCTTATCCGATTAGAATGAAAGTTTGCACGACGTGTTTTGCTATGATATCCAACAACGGTGCCCAGTATGGTTAAAATCGGTCTATAACCTGATATAGTTGCCATATAAACCGATCTTGGGTCTTGACTTCTTGAGCCTCTAGAGTGCGCAATTCTTATCCGATTGGAATGAAATTTTGCACGACGTGTTTTGTTATGATATCCAACTACTGTGCCAAGTATAGTTCAAATCGGTCTATAATCTTATATAGCTGTCATATAAACCGATCTTGGGTCTTGACTTCTTGAGCCTCTAGAGGGCGCAATTCTTATCGAATTTGAATGAATTTTGGCACGTAGTATTTTGTTATGATATCCAACAACTGTGCCAAGTATGGTTCAAATCGGTCCATAACCTGATATAGCTGTCATATAAACAGATCTTGGGACTTGACTTCTTGAGCTTCTAGAGGGCGCAATTCCTAGTCGATTTGGCTGAATTTTCGCATGACGTATTTTATTCTTACTTTCAACAACTGTGTCAAATAAAGTACAAGTCGGGTCATAACCTGATATAGCTGGCATATAAACCGATCTGGGATCTTGACTTCTTGAGCCTCTAGAGGTCGCAATTATTATCCGATTTGCCTGAAATTTTGCGGGATGTTTTATTATGACTTCCAACAATTGTGCCAAGTATGGTTGAAATTGGTCTATAACCTGATATAGCTGTCATCTAATCCTATCTGGGGTCTTGACTTCTTGAGCGTCTAGATTGCGCAATTCCTATACGAATTGGTTGTAATTTTGCACGACGTGTTTTGTTGTGACTTCCAACAACTGTGTTAAGAATAGCTCAAATCGGTCCATAACCTGATATAGCTGCCATATAAACCGATCTGGGGTCTTGAATTCTTGAGCCACTAGAGAACGCAACTATTATACAATTAAGCTGAAATTTTGCATGACAAGTTTTGTTATGACTTTCAACAACTATGCTAAGAATACTTCAAATCTGTCCATAACCTGATATATCTGCCATATAAACCGATCTGGGGTCCTGACTTCTTAAGCCTCTACAGGGAGCAATTCCTTTTCGATTTGGCTGAAATGTTGCATGACGTGTTTTGTTATGATTTCCAACAACTGTATTAAGAATGGTTCAAATCGGTCCAAAACCCGATATAGCTGCCATAAAAACCGATCTGGGGTCTTGACTTCTTGAACCACTAGAGGGTGCAATGATTATCCGATTAAGCTGAAATTTTGCATGAGGTGTTTTGTTACAACTTTCAACAACTGTGCTCAGAATAGTTCAAATTGGCCCATAACTTAACTTGCCATATAAACCGATATGGGATCTTGACTCTGGAGCGATTTGGCTGAAATTTTGTACAACGGCTTCTCTCATGACTTTTGACATACGTGTCGAATATGAACTGAATCGGTTTATAGCCTAATACAGCTTCCCTATAAACCGATCTCCCTATTTCACTTCTTTAGCCCGAAAGTGCACAATTCTTACTAGATTTGGCTCAAATTTTACACAATGACTTCTACTATGGTTTCCAATGCTCAGTTCAATTATGCTCCGAAATGAACCAAAACTTGATATTGTTGCAATAACATAGCAATTCTTTTCTTTTATCCTTTGTTTGCCTAAACAGAGATACCGTGGCAAGGTTCGACAAATGCGATCCATAGTGGAGGGTATATAAGATTCGGACTTAGCACGCTTTTGCTTGTTTTAATTTTTGTGTTCGCAGGACAATAATTCTTGTTATTTTATTTTGTGCCAACGCTAAATTGTATCAGTCCATGTAAGAGTATATGAAAGTGGGGATTTAAAACACATATGTTCCCTTATAGTCACACACACACATATATCTCTCAGAACATATAAATTTCAATTGAAATGTCATAAAATTTATTAGATTTGCCGATTTTATTTTTGACAGCCACTATTGCTAACAAAATGCGACGCAGAGGCAATAGGACAAGCTCCCAAATGAAATTTTTTGTATGGATTATAGTGTATGATATTCGGTTGTTTACAGGTGGTTAAACATAGTTCGGAATTCATGCAAGTTGAAAAATTTTAATAGAATTTAAATTTTATTGCTGATTGCATGAAGCGTATTAAGATAACTATGTTAACAAGGAAGTATGTGTGTTTCTTTTTCAGAAGACAAACTATGCAGTCGAAATAATTCATTTAAAATTGTACAGGGCACTTCTGTCGGGATCTTGGAATAAGAAAGTAAAGCGTTTTTCAGGCGAAGGCCTTCTCGACATCTCGAAAATGGGCGTCAAAGTTTGGAGAAGTATCGCAGAAGATCGAGTCGCTGGGAAATCAATTCTATGTTTGGCTAGTCGAACAAATGCTCTGCAATGGCCACCTAAAGTTAAATAAGGTTTTCGCGATATGAAGGCACTTAAGATGAAGTCGATTAAGATACGGCTGCCCGATCGAACTGTCATGATGTACGTCCACAGTTAGGCGGCGCTTAAGGGTCTGTCGTCGGTTCGTGTGAGGTCGAGACTGGTCTGGATATCCAAAGAGTTTCTTCTACGGAGAAGGTTATCATGATCTGCTGAGTACTGGGCCATTGAAAGTTGGCGGGGAAAGAGGATACCGTCGGGCTAGTCCGGAATGGATGATGAGCGCCAATTAAGCTACTAATCTAGTAAAGCCTTCCAAATGCGAGCTTCTTGATAAAATAGTCACTTTATACGATAACTTCGTAACCCTGTGGGCGAGTTTTTCGCGGTACAGGACGTCACTTATCCTGGTCTGAAAAAGTAATTTCGGATTGCTGATAGAAGTCTTGACTGGTCATAGAATTTTTAAGATCTTTGACGTACCTCTGGATACGTGAAGAGGAGTACTTCTGCAAGAACTGTGTTGATGATAAGGAGTTTGGGACGGTCGGGTCCGTTTTGTGCATTGCCCCACAATTGCGAGGAGAATATACAGAATTATAGGTAAACACCTCTTTAGGTGCCTGAACTCCATAGGGGCAGTTAGCCCACTAGTCATTTTGGTTTAGTTGGATGTGCCAATGATACCCCTTCGGTTTCGGATCTCGGTCTGTAACTTTCGTCTTCTTTTAATACCCACCACCATTACCTAGTATTCCGTTTATAACACCTGGAGGCCACCGTGGCGAAGGGTTTTTGCATGTCCGCCTATGATGCCGAACACATGGGTTCAAATCCCGGCTTGAACATCAGAACAATTATAAGCAGTGGTTATCCCCTTACAAATGGCTACTTTTGTGAGGTATCGCAATCGACATCAAGCGTCGTCTGAAGTATCCGATCGGAAACATCTTACATTCTTTCCAGGCGAGGTCCACTAATGGGCGAGGTCCTCATCGCTCCGCTTATGTCAAGACAACATGTCCCTTAAACCTGTTGTTATACCCACCACCAAAGGATGGGGGGGCTCAAGAAGTCAATCTCCCGATTTGAGTTCTTGAGCTCCTGGAAGCCGCAATATTTACCCGATTTGGCTGCAATTTTGCACATGGTGTTCTCTCATGACTTTTAACAACTGTGTCAAGTACGGTCCAAATCGGTCTATAACCAGATATAGCTCCCATATTTTAGCAGGTTCCGAAATTTCGACCCGGCCGAACTTAGCGCGCTTTTACTTTTTCTGTTTACGTTTTAAAGGGTGATTTTTTTGAGGTTAGGATTTTCATGCATTAGTATTTGACAGATCACGTGGGATTTCAGACATGGTGTCAAAGAGAAAGATGCTCAGTATGCTTTGACATTTCATCATGAATAGACTTACTAACGAGCAACGCTTGCAAATCATTGAATTTTATTACCAAAATCAGTGTTCGGTTCGAAATGTGTTCAAATTTTGACAAATTTTGTTCAGCGATGAGGCTCATTTCTGGTTGAATGGCTACGTAAATAAGCAAAATCGCCGCATTTGGAGTGAAGAGCAACCAGAAGCCGTTCAAGAACTGCCCATGCATCCCGAAAAATGCACTGTTTGGTGTGGTTTGTACGCTGGTGGAATCATTGGACCGTATTTTTTCAAAGATGCTGTTGGACGCAACGTTACGGTGAATGAACACATTTCGAACCGAACACTGATTTTGGTAATAAAATTCAATGATTTGCAAGCGTTGCTCGTTAGTAAGTCTATTCATGATGAAATGTCAAAGCATACTGAGCATCTTTCTCTTTGACACCATGTCTGAAATCCCACGTGATCTGTCAAATACTAATGCATGAAAATCCTAACCTCAAAAAAATCACAAATTTACAATTCGTTTTCTTAAATGTAGGGCAAATTATGTATTCATTGATTCTTATTATGGTTCCATTCGGACCATAATGAAATGAATATTGGAAACCATAGTAGAAGTCACTGCGTAAAATGTCAGCCAAATCGAATAAGAATTGCGCCCTTAAGGGGTTCAAAAAGTAAAATAGGGAGATCGTTTTATAGGGGAGCTGCATTAGGCTATAGACCGCTTCAGACCATATTTGAAGGTCAAGAGAGAAGCCGTTGTACAAAATTTCGCCTAAATCAGATAATATTTGCACCTAAGAGGCTCAAGAAGTCAAGATCCCAGATCGGTTTATATGAAATGATAACAAAAATCTCATGCAAAATCGGTTACGAATTGCGTGCTCTAGTGGCTCAAGAAGTAAAGATTCAAGATCGGTTAATATTACAGTTATATCAGGTTATGGACCGATTTCAACCATACTTGGCACAGTTGTTGAAAGTCATGACGAAACACGTCGTGCAAAATTCAGTCATATCGGATAGGAATTGCTCCCTGAATTAACACGTCGTGCAAAATTCAGTCATATCGGATAGGAATTGCTCCCTCTAGAGGCTCAAGAAGTCAAGACCCGGACATGGCTAGATCGACATAAAATGTCATGACCATCAAATATATAATGGGGTCTGAGACGAATGGTGAATACCTAATGGTGAATTATTGTTGTTTTTGTTGGCTTTAAGTGATTAGCTGGTTGCCTGTCAGTGTTGTTGATGATAACCTTGGATATGTTGCTGTTTCTGTCCCTCTTGGAACCTCCATGAATAGCAAGAATACAAGATTTTTTTCCCGTGTATTAGAAGAAGGCAATTATGGGTCATGTAAGTTTGTATATTATTCAATATGTCAATCACAAATTACAGCGGATAAGTGACGATTCAGCTGAATGTTGGGTTCTCCGAAAAAAAATTGAAATGAGCTAAATCGTCTCAATAATTAATCAATGTTTACAATTGGCACCAATAAAAAGCTCAAATAGTTGTACATAAAAGAAATTATGGTGCTCATTCACTTCTATTACATAAAAATGCGCTTTGTTAGTTTGTCTGTTTCGTATAGACTCAAAAACGGCTGAACCGATTTTTTGATATCCGAAGGGGGGCGGACCCTCCCCTTAACCCAACTTTCAAAAACGCCAAATATCGGAGATGGGTGCACAGATTTAAGCGAAATTTTGTATGCCACCTAATGGTACACCAAAAACACGAAATTGGTCAACATTTTGGGTCAAATAACCTGGGGGACACTCCATCCCAAAACCCCCCCGAACGGACATGTGTACCAATTGGGGCAATATGGGTATCAAATTAAAGGTATTTAAGAGTAGAGTACAAATTTGGTAAACAAATGCCACTCTTAATTTTCGGGGGGTCCCTTACCAACAAAAAAGCCCCAAGAGGACATAAATGTCCATGTGACTTGACTACGAATCTGGCATGCACAATTAGGATAGAGTCTGGGACCGGCTCACCCACTAAATACCCTTCAATAGGATTTGTAGTTCGATCGGGATAATATGTCAATTAAAAGAAAGGTCTATATGACAGTATATTTCGAATCTAATCTTATCTACAATATAAAAATTAATTTGTGTTTGTTTGTAGGTTTGTTTGTTTGCTGCTTATAGACTCAGAAACGGCTGAACCGATTTTCATGAAATTTTTACAGATGGTGCATATTGATACCGTGGTATCCAAATTTCGGATGGGTTACCTAGGGGGGCCGCCCCACCCTGAAAACTACCAAACATAAATTTAGACCAATCACGACAATATGGGACTCAAATGGAAGCTATTTAGGATAAGAAAACGTGTCTGATATCCAATTGTCGCACCAAGTGTTAGTGGGACCACCCAAACCCCAAAACACTCCTAAATCGGACATATTTACCGACCATGGCAATATGGGACTCAAATGAAAGGTATTTGCGAGTAGAATACGAATCTAATATCAAAACGTGGGACCACATTTTTGGGGTTCCACACTTTCCCCAAAACACCTTCCAAACAGGACTTATTTACTGACCTTGGGAATTTGGGGCTTAAATAAAAGGTATTTAAGTATAGAATTCGAATCTGATATCCAAATATGGGACCAAGTGTTTGGGGGCCGCCTCTCCCTAAAAACATCCCCCAAGGGGACAAATTTACGACCATAGAAATATGGGGTTCAAATGAAAGATATTAGGGAGTACAGCACGAATCTGATATCAATATTCAGGAAAAGTGTCTACGAGGCCACCTCACCCCCACAACACCACCCAAACAGGAAGTATTTGCTGACTATTGTAATATGAGGCTCAAATAAGAGGGTTTTTAGAGTAGAACATGAATCCGATATATATTTTCAAGGCCAACTCACTGAGTGGCCGTCCATCCCCCAAAACACCCCCCAAACCGGTTATGTTTGCCGACTATGGAAATATGGGGCTCATATTGAAGGTATTTGGGAGTAGACCACGTTCTGATATCAACATTAGGGACCAACTGTCTAGGGGACATGCCACCACCATAACAACCCCCAAATAGAACGTATTTGCTCACCAAGACAATTTGGGTCTTAAAGAGAGTGGAACTAAATATTTATAGTTTTTGGGGCCAATACCCCAAACCAGACGTATTTGCTGACTTTTGCAATAAGGAGTTTAAATGAGATTTGAAAACGAATTTGATATCCCATTTGAACAAATAAATGATATATAGATATATGAGAATAGAGCACGTTGCTGATATATTTTCCGGGCTTAGTGTTTGGGGGACCTCCCCAATTCCCAAAACACCCTTAAATCGACCATATTTACCGACCATGTCAATGTGGAGATTGAATGAAACGTATTGGGGGGTAGAGCAAGAATTAATACCCACTTTCGGGACCAATTTTCTGGGGGTCTACCCCTTTCCCAAAATACCCCACAAGCAGCAATTTTTTACTGACCATCGCAAAATGGGGCTCAAATGAAGGTATTTGAGAGTAGAATACGAATTTGATATCCAAATTTAGGACCATGTATTAAGGACATCACCCCTTCCCCAAAACACCCCGCAAAGGGTAAACATTTTTCGACCATGCCAATATATGGTATTTAAGATTAGAAAACAAATTTGATAACCTTTTTTGGGTCATGTGTTTGGGGGACGCCTCATCGTGTAAACTCACCTAAATCAATGTCAATATGGGGTTTAAATAAATGGCATTTGAAAGAAGAGCACGATACTGATTGGTCTGGGCGACCACCTCACCCCCGAGAACACCCCTAAATCAGATATCATGAGAATATTGGGCTGAAATTAAGTATTTTAAGAATGAAGTACACCTTACATCCAAACTTAAATTCGTAGCCCTATAAAGATCATATGGGTTTCGGACAAAGGCACTTAAAGTGTTGAACTGTTAGTCAAGCGATATACTATTTTCGTAACATGGTATTTCCCTAAAAGCTCCTTAATTGTCGAAAATAAATATTCCAAGGAAGCTTTTGTTCCATATAAAATAAATCAAGGCGTAGCGGAGCGGGCCCGGGTCAGTGTATTGGTTTAGAATTAAAGTATCTGGGTTACGTCCTACCGTTCCGCAGAACGGTAGATCGCGACAATAAAATACTCAAATAAATTGCCGTTTGGTTCTAAGCGTCAGGGGGGCTTTTGTAGTAGAAAAAACTTTTTGCCTTCAAATTGGGATGGACACAAGAGGACCTGCGGATCTTTAACAATGTGGTGTCCCAAGTGGTCGCTTTGAAATATGATTTTGAATGTAGATAACCAATACAAAAACAAGTAAAAAGGCGTTAAGTTCGGCCCGCCGAACTTTGGATACCCACCACCTCGGGTATATATGTAAACCACCTTTCATCAAAATCCGGTGAAAACTGCATACATTATGTCCCATAACAGTTATATCAAAATATGTTCCAATTTGGACCAAATACTATTAAGTACAGTAGCTATATCTAAAAATAAACCGATCTAAACGATGTACGACACGGATGTCGAAAAGCCTACCATAAGTTACTGTGTCAAATTTCAATTAAATCGGGTTATAAATGCGCCTTTTACGGGGCCAAGACTTTGAATCGAGATATCGGTCTACATGGCAGCTATATCCAAATCTGGATCGATTTGGACCAAGATGCAGAAAACAGTCGAATAGCCTAACACAAAGCACTGTAACAAATTTCAGCAAAATCGGATAATAAATGTGGCATTTATGGGACTAAGACCCTAAATCGGAGGATCGGTCTATGTGGCAGCTTATCCAAATCTGGACTGATCTTGGCCAAATTGACGAAGGATGTCGAAGGGAAGGGAAAGAGCATAAATGTGGCTTTTATGGGCCTAAGACTCCAAATCGGAAGATCGGTCTATATGGCAGCTATATCCATATCTGGACCGATCTGGGCCAAATTGACGAAGGATGTCGAAGGGCCTAACTAGCAACGCACTGTCCCAAATTTCAGCAATATCGGATAATAAATGTGGCTTTTATGGGCCTAAGACTCAAAATCGGAGGATCGGTCTATATGGCAGTTATATCCAAATCTGGACCGATCTGGACCAAATTGATGAACGATGTCGATGGGCCTAACACAACGCACTGTCCCCAATTTCAGCAATATCGGATAATAAATGTGGCTTTTATGTGTCTGAGACCCTAAATTGGAGGATCAGTCTATATGGCAGCTATATCCAATTCTAGACCGATCTGGGCCAAATTGATGAAGGATGTCGGAGGCCCTAACACAACTCACTGTTCCAAATTTCACCAAAATCGGATAATAAATGTGGCTTTTATGGGCCTAAGACCCTATATCTTCTGATCGGTCTATATGGCAGCTATATCCAAATCTGGACCGATCTGGGCCAAAATAGCCAAGGATGTCGAAGGGCCTAGCACAACTCACTGTCCCAAATTTCAGCAATATCGGATAATAAATGTGGCTTTTATGGGCCTAAGACCCTATATCTTCTGATCGGTCTATATGGCAGCTATATCCAAATCTGGACCGATCTGGGCCAAAATAGCCAAGGATGTCGAAGGGCCTATCACAACTCACTGTCCCAAATTTCAGCAATATCAGATAATAAAAGTGGCTTTTATGGGCTTAAGACCCTAAATCGGAGGATCGGTCTATATGGCAGCTATATCCAAATCTGGACCAATCTGGACCAAATTGATGAACGATGTCGATGGGCCTAACACAACGCACTGTCCCCAATTTCAGCAATATCGGATAATAAATGTGGCTTTTATGTGTCTGAGACCCTAAATTGGAGGATCAGTCTATATGGCAGCTATATCCAATTCTAGACCGATCTGGGCCAAATTGATGAAGGATGTCGGAGGCCCTAACACAACTCACTGTTCCAAATTTCACCAAAATCGGATAATAAATGTGGCTTTTATGGGTCTACGACCCTAAATCGGCGGATCGGTCTATATGGGAGCTATATCAAGATATAGTCCGATATAGCCCATCTTCGAACTTAACCTGCTTATGGACAAAAAAACAATCTGTGCAAAGTTTCAGCTCAATATCTCTATCTTTAAAGACTGTAGCGTGATTTCAACAGACATAGGGACGGACGGACGGACATGTCTAGATCGTATTAGATTTTTACGCTGATCAAGAATATATATACCTTATAGGGTCGGAAATGGATATTTCGATGTGTTGCAAACGGAATGACAAAATGAATATACCCCCATCCTTCGGTGGTGGGTATAAAAATAGTTAGTCAAATCTGATCGAGACCCATAGCATTGAATATTTTAATAGCCTCCTTCAAAATGGTTGACATTATGGAGCTCAAACAAAATCCTGCTCTAGCACGACGCTAATATTACTTCAGGGTCTGCCTCTAAACTCCCATCAAACCGGTCATGATTGCCTACTTTAGCGATAACAAGTAAAAAGGCGTTAAGTTCGGCCGGGCCGAACATTGGATACCCACCACCTCGGGTATATATGTAAACCACCTTTCATCAAAATTCGGTGAAAATTTCATACTTTATGTCCCATATTAGTTATATCAAAATATGTTCCGATTTGGACCAAATACTAATAAGTACAGTAGCTATATTTAAAAATAAACCAATCTGAACTATATACGACACGGATGTTGAAACGCCTAACACAAGTCACTGTATCAAATTTCAGTGAAATCGGATTATAAATGCGCCTTTTATATGGCCAAGACTTTATATCGAGATATAGGTCAGTTCTGTCCAAATCTGGACCGATTAGGGCCAAGTTGCACAAAAATTTCGAAGAGCCTAACACAAAGCACTGTCTCAAATTTCAGCGACATCGGACAATAAATGCGTCTTTTATGGGCCCAAAACCTATTAAAACCTATATATCGGTCTATATGGCAGCTATATCCAAATTTGGACCAATCTGTGCGATAATGCAGAAGTATGTCAAGGGGCTTAACATAATTCGGCGACATCGGACAATAAATGAGCATTTTATGGGCCCAGAACCTTAAATCAAGAAATCGGTCTATATGGCAGCTATATCCAAATCTAAACTGATCTGGGCCAAATTGAAGAAAGATGTCGAAGGGCCTAAGGCAACTCACTGTCCCAAATTTCAGCAAAATCGGGTAATAAATGTGGCTTTTATGGGCCTAAGACCCTAAATCGGAGGATGCTTCTATATGGCAGCTATATCCAAATCTGAACCAATCTGGGCCAAATTGACGAAGGATATCGAAGGGCCTAACACAATTCACTGTCTCGAATTTCATCAAAATCGGATAATAAATGTGACTTTTGTGGGCCTAAGACCCTAAATTTAAGGATTGGTCTTTGTGGCAGCTATCTTTTTAAATCTCAACCGATCTGGTCCAAATTAACGAAAGATCTCGAAGGGCCTAACACAACTCACTGTCCCAAATTTCAGCGAAATCGTATAATAAATGTGGCTTTTATGGGCCAAAGACCCTAAATCGGCGGATCGGTCTATATGGGGGCTATATCAAGATATAGTCCGATATAGCCCATCTTCGAACTTAACCTGCTTATGGACAAAAAAACAATCTGTGCAAAGTTTCAGCTCAATATCTCTATTTTTAAAGACTGTAGCGTGATTTCAACAGACATAGGGACAGACGGACGGACATGTCTAGATCGTCTTAGATGTTTACGCTGATCAAGAATATATATACTTTATAGGGTCGGAAATGGATATTTCGATGTGTTGCAAACGGAATGACAAAATGAATATACCCCCATCCTTCGGTGGTGGGTATAAAAATAGTTAGTCAAATCTGAACGAGACCCATAGCATTGAATATTTTAATAGCTTCCTTCAAAATGCTTGACATTATGGAGCTCAAACAAAATCGTGCTCTACCACGATGCTAATATTACTTCAGGGTCTGCCTCTAAACTCCCATCAAACCGGTCATGATTGCCTACTTTAGCGATAACAAGTAAAAAGGCGTTAAGTTCGGCCGGGCCGAACTTTGGATACCCACCACCTCGGGTATATATGTAAACCACCTTTCTTCAAAATTCGGTGAAAATTTCATACTTTATGTCCCATATCAGTTATATCAAAATATGTTCCGATTTGGACCAAATACTAATAAGTACAGTAGCTATATTTAAATGTAAACCGATCTGAACCATATACGACACGGATGTTGAAGCCTAACATAAGTCACTGTATCAAATTTCAGTGAAATCGGATTATAAATGCGCCTTTTATATGGCCAAGATTTTAAATCGAGATATAGGTCTACATTGCAGCTATGTCCAAATCTGGACCGATTAGGGCCAAGTTGCACAAAAATGTCGAAGAGCCTTACACAAAGCACTGTCTCAAATTTCAGCGACATCGGACAATAAATGCGTTTTTATGGGCCCAAAACCTGTTAAAACCTATATATCGGTCTATATGGCAGCTATATCCAAATCTGAACCGATCTGTGCGATATTGCAGAAGTATGTCAAGGGGCTTAACTTAATTCACTGTTCTAAATTTCGGCGACATCGGACAATAAATGAGCATTTTATAGGCCCAGAACCTTAAATCAAGAAATCGGTCTATATGGCAGCTATATCCAAATCTGAACCGATCTGGGCCAAATTAAAGAAAGATGTCGAAGGGCCTAAGACAACTCACTGTCCCAAACTTCAGCAAAATCGGATAATAAATGTGGCTTTTATGGGCCTAAGACCCTAAATCGGAGGATCAGTCTATATGGCAGCTATATCCAAATCTGGACCGATCTGAGCCAAATTGACGATGGATGTCGAAGGGCCTAACACAACTCACTGTCCCAAATTTCAGCGAAATCGTATAATAAATGTGGCTTGATCAAGAATATATATACTTTATAGGGTCGGAAATGGATATTTCGATGTGTTGCAAACGGAATGACAAAATGAATATACCCCCATCCTTCGGTGGTGGGTATAAAAATTAGGTATTTGATAGTAGAAATCGAATTTGATATCCATTTTTAAGGCCAAATGTTTGGGAGTCGTGTTACCTCATAAAGTCCTCCTAAACCAATGGCTATTGGGCCGACATTAAAAAAAATTGAGAGTAGAGAACGATGCTGATATTTTTCAGGGCTACGTACGTTGGTGGCCGCCCCAGCCTGCATACCACCCAAATTGGACAAATTTGTAGATCCAAAACGCCAGATCTCGGATATCCAAAAACGCCAGATCTCGGAGATGGGTGGGATATCTAGGGGGACGCCCCATCTCCAAAGACACCAGCCAAATGGAATATAAACCAATAAAGACAATATGGGACGCAAATGAAAGGTATTTGAGACCAGAGCAGGAATTCGATATATGGGGATCCGACTCACTGTCAAAACACCCCCATAACGGACACATTTACCGACCATAGCAATATACCGCTCCAAAGAAAGGCCGTATATGGGTGAAGAACACCAATATAATATCCACATTGACGCGAAAAATCTGAAAGACCGTACCACCACCCCCAAACAGGACTTATTTGCTGACGTGACCGTATAGGGCTCAGATAAAGTAAGATGGTGAAAGAAAGCGCGATTACACTATACAAGACACTGATTCTGTCCGTGCTGTTATATGGTTCTGAAGCATGGGTACTTGTGAAAGCAGATGAGGCAGCTTGGAGTATTTGAGAGAAAGTTTTTTCTTCGTAAAATATATGGACCAGTTTGCGTTAATGGAGAATATAGGCGACGTATGAACCACAAGCTGTATGAGCTGTATGACGACGATAGCATAGTTACACGCATCAAAATACAACAGTTGCGTTGGCTAGGTCATGTTGTCAGAATGGATGCAGAAGCTCCAGTAAAGAAGTCTTTTGAAGGCAAACACGTGGTACACGCAAACCAAAAGCTCGATGGAAAGATCAAGAGGTGGGAGACCTCGAAACTTGGTGTCATAGATTTTAGAATGAGCACAGAAGATCGAGGCGCTTGGAACGCTATTATACGTTCGGCTAGTGGACAAATATTCTGTCATAGCCAATTTAAGTTAAGTAAGAAAAAAAGGGCAGCGGAGCGGGCCCTGGCCGGGCTGAATCTTATATACCCTCCACCATGGAGCGCATTTGTTGAGTTCTTTTCCCGGCATCTCTCCTTAGGCCAATTCGAGTAAGAATTGCGCCCTTTGGGGGCTCACGAAGTAAAATAGAGAGATCGATTTATATGGGAGCTGTATCGGGCTATTGACCGATTCAGATCATAATAAACACATATGCTTATGGTCATGAGAGGATCTGTCGTACAAAATTTCAGGCAAATCGGATAATA
Source organism: Stomoxys calcitrans (assembly GCF_963082655.1). Taxonomy (NCBI): domain Eukaryota; kingdom Metazoa; phylum Arthropoda; class Insecta; order Diptera; family Muscidae; genus Stomoxys; species Stomoxys calcitrans. Next base: position 63,817,285 of record NC_081552.1, read on the forward strand.
ACTGCGACCTCTAGAGGCTCAAGAAGTCAAGATCCCAGATAGGTTTATATGACAGCTATATCAGGTTATGAACCGATTTGAACCTTATTTGACACAGTTGTTGAAAGTAAGAATAAAATACGTCATGCAAAATTTCAGTCAAATCGGATAGGAATTGCGCCCTCTAGAAGCTCAAGAAGTCAAGTCCCCAGATCTGTTTATATTACAGCTATATCAGGTTATCAACCGATTTGAACCATACTTGGCACAGTTCTTGGATATCACAATAAAATGCTTCATTCAAATCGGATAAGAATTGCGCACTCTAGAGGCTCAAGAAGTCAAGACCCAAGATAGGTTTATAAGGCAGCTTTTTCAGGTTAAAAACCGATTTGCACCATACTTTACACAGTTGTTGGATATCATAACAAAACACGTCGTGCAAAATTTCATTCAAATCGGATAAGAATTGCGCACTCTAGAGGATCAAGAAGTCAAGACCCAAGATCGGTTTATATGGCAGCTATACCAAAACATGGACCGGTATGGCCCATTTACAATACCAACCGACCGACACCAATAAGAAGTATTTGTGTAAAATTTCAAGCGGCTAGCTTTACGCCTTCGGAAGTTTGCGTGCTTTCAACGAAATTAGTTTACCCCCCATTCTATGGTGGAGGGTATAAAAATATGGGAGGTATATTTGGTTATAGACCGATTTGGACCGTACCTGGCGCAGTTGATGGAAGTCATAACAGAACACTTTATTCAAAATTTCAGCCAAATCGGATGAAAATTGAGGTTGATGCCTCATCCTCATCCTCAAGATCAAATCGGAAAATCGGTTTGTATGGGAGCTATATCAGGTTATAGACCCATTAGGACCGGACTTAGCACCGTTGATGGAAGTCATAATGGAACACTATTTGCAAAATTTCAGCTAAATCGGACATAAATGGCGGCTTCCTGGGGCTCAAGAAGTCTAATCGGGACATCGGTTTCTATGGGAGCTGTATCAGATTAGAGACTGATTTGAACGGCACTTGGCGCAGTTATTGAAAGCAATAACAGTGCAAAATTTCAGCCAAATCGAACAAAAAATTGTTGTTTGCAGGGGCTCAAGAAGTCAAGTCGGGAGATGGGTTTATATGGGAGATATATCAGGTTCTTTGCCGATTTGGACCGTACTTGGCATAGTTGTTGGAAGTCATAATAGAACACTAGAGCTTAACACTAGTAATGGAATTACTAGATTACTATACCACCATTCTATGGTGGTGGGTATAAAAATATTTTAATTATTAAAACACTTCTAAAGCTCTTCACTTTATCAAATTGTAGTGAGCGACGAAGTTTAATAAACAAAATGTTTATATTGTTTGAAATACTAGTGAGAGTACAATTCTGATCTTAATGTTTCGATCTTAGTATCACGAGGTTCAGACAAGAAAGAATGAATTTTGCCATAGTTGGGATGGAAGTCTAAAGTCAAGACAAATATTTGTCAATGCACATAGCTACAGTTTAAAAGCCATCGCACAGTGGGCCAAATGGCAAAAAAATTGGAAATAAGTCTACAACTTTTTATCTGTTGATTTTAGCCATACAAAATGTTCTAGACATTTGTAGAGGAGGACATAGGCTTTCAGAAAAGTGCTGTTGTTGGTCCATATCTTTAATACAGGGTGAGCTACAGGGTGTCAAAGTTGACCACTTTTGACTTCTCCAAGCTTCTGGGGGCCATAACTTTTGATCTACTCAACCGATTTACATGATTTAGGACTCTAGAGAAAGAGCTTGACAAGATCTAAAAAACTTATGCATAAAGTACTATGCCATCGTGTACTGTTAAGGAGTTATGAATTGTTTAATTTTAAAATATGAAAATTTGGCCTTGGTTTTTTTCAGTGTTTTTTAAATAACTCCGTCAATTTTAAAGCTATAAACTTCATACTTCACACAAATTATGCCAGCATATGTGTGCATAAAATACAAAAGGAATCACGTGAATATCTTTGGCGGTTTAAAAATGGCATCGTTTTCAATATGAAAAATATTTTTTTTGTCAAAAAATTGCAAAATTTTTCAAAAAAGATACTCCCATTTCCTTTAAGTTTTCGCAAACTTTGGCCGTCAAAGCATTATCATTTCTTTCCATTTTCACAAAGTCGAGGTATTAAGAAAAGTTTTAAGTGCTAATTTGGCTAATTTCGATATCAAACAACACCGTTATCTTAAGACCAAAATGGCCAATTTTTTTACTAAACTTCAAAAGTTTCTCACTGGAAAAAAAGTTCCACGGGGATTTTTTCGCTTTTTTTGAACTTAAATGAAAGCTTAAAATGTTCCCAACATTTTAAGGTATGTCTCGCCATATCCTAGCCATAAATGAGATCGTAGCGATCAAAATACTGAAAAAAGTCAATTTTCAAGTAGTGCTATATTCATTGCTAAAAAACAAGTATTACGTCACATTTTATTGCAAAGATGTTAAATAAACTTTTATTTGGTAACACTTCTTCTACAAAACACAAAAAGAATCATGGAAATATCTCTATTCTATTCCATTTTATGGAACCGGCAATAAAAAAGTCAATTTTTCAAAAAAGTCGAATTTCCCAAATTTTGTTTTTGTTGTCCTAATTGCACATGACACACTATAGCCATATTTACGCAACATACCTTATCGTAAAGGAAATTTTCATACCTTTCCAACAATGTATAAAACATTTCTCAACTCGGATTCTATCTACTCTAAAATTCATTTACACTTCATTAAACTCTATATAAAAATGTCTATTTGTGAAATGGAACCTTATATGGGGCCTACACTAAAACATTGATAGATTTGCCCAGGGTTTACAATACAAATGTGTTAGAATAAAAAAAGGTCTCCTGCCAAAGTTTAAAAAAATTGGAATAAAAATATGTGTTTTAGAGCGAAAACACTTCGCATCGGCGTGCGTTTATATGTATATTAGCTACTCCCAAAATAAAAAAGCATTTTAGTTTTGTATTATTTGATTTTATTCTCTACCAAATAATCTAAGGTATCAAAATTTAAAAGCTCTTTAATTTGAATGGCATCGGGATCGTCCTTATCTATATCGTCACATATTTTTGGTAGCCATTTAGTTCTGATGCTGTATAGTACCGGATCAGACGATAACAATAAATATTGAAGTAAATCATAATTTTGGTTAAATTTGGTGCTCTTTCGGGTATTGAAAAGCCGGAACTGTTTAACATCTCTATTACGGGATTCCTGAGCTTCTTCTGTAAGTTCTCCTAACGGAAGTATGTTGTATTCCACAATTTCCTTGCCATGATGTAAGACTTTATGTACTGTCGGTGTTAAAGCTTTCCACGAATATAAATCAGATAAAATGTTTTTTGTGTCATTACTATAAGCTTCAAATTTGGTTGAATTTATCATCTTTTTGCTATTGATTACAGCCAAAATCACTTTGAATCGTCTTAGCAAGTGTTCATCAAGACCGGTTATTTTAGATGTCGATACGGGGTCCTCAAAAAACCGCCTTGCCGAGTTGCCATCATTTGTGCTTCCGTATCCGTAAAGAGGTTTATCTATTATAAGTCCCTTTTGTTTAAACTCCAACTGGATTCGATTCTTCTCTTCCTGCCTCATTTTGTGAAGATCTTGGTTGTTTCTAGCAGAGACATCGCGGTTTCCAGGGCTAGTCCGATATTTAAGGTCATACGATAAATGCAAACAATACTCCATGAATCGAATTCTACAGTGCAGGGGCGAAATACCGAAATTGAGCGCATTTTCGTTTACTAAATTTTCATCAGACTTGTCCTCGAATTGCCCATTCTTCTTGCCACAAATATTGCATCTCCAATTGGACATAACGCCAGTTAATGCGTTTGCCACCTTTCCATCGATCATAGTGAGTTGTAGTTGAAACGAAACTTTTATATTTCTTCCCAATTGGTTTATAACAATCATGGGTAATGCAGCAATTTCTTCCTTTATTTCGTTCACCAAAGATCGTGTTGTGTTCCGGTCTTCCTTTGTATACTCAAACCGAATTGGGCGACATAAATATTTTGACCCAGGTGTTCTATTTATCCATATATCTTGAAATGCATTTTCTTTCGATGATGAAGATTGGTCCTTGTACAATCTCATTCTCAATGGTACTAATGATGCCATGAAAATTGATGCGAAGTTGGTATCTATTTCTGTTTGTTGCTTATATTCGGAAAATCCAGATGATCCATCACAACCCCATTTGCTGATCAAAACCACTTCGGAATTATTACATGTGTTCAACTGTTCTTCAGTAAAATTAGAAATAATTCTAACAGCTGTATTTTCAACAAGATCAGCAAGTTTCACTCTTGCTTTTAATTCGTCCACGTATATATTTGATGGCACCATTTTCGTCCTGGTGTTGTACAATTTATGTTTTGAGGGTAAACAACCCCATCCTTTTTCACGAAGAGCCTTCCTCATTGTTGAGTATTTGTTTCTTGAGAGGCCTAGGTTCAAAATCAGGGCCAGTGCATCTTCCTCCGTGAATTCTGTAGTCGATTTTGGAGTTGGAATACTTTCTACCATTCTCTTTACCCTTTTCGGAGATGCTAATGGTAAAACATCGACAATTCGTCCAACATTTTTTGGTTGTGTTTTTAACAATGCTGTTTTGAACGTATCTTTTATTAAATTTGGCGGATGTGCCGCCAATAGTTCCTCTTGTTTTTTCTTTTTGGTTTTCTCCGTAACTTCGTCGTATGCTTTGCTAGGCCGGCCGGGAATCAGCGGTTTAATTTCAATAAGTAGATCCGATTTCAGCCACTTCTCATACATTTTGAAAAACTTGATTTTTGCGAATGAACATTCTGGCAACCTTCTCTCAAATGATTTGTAGAATTTTTCAAGTTTGTCTAAAGCGTCTTTATTTAGCCTTATTCCATATATGTGGTCCAAAGTGTAAACAAGTTCCTTAAATGACTCCGTGTATGATTTGGAATCATTTTTGATGTCCCATACAATTTTCGAAAGAGTGGAATACTTCAGTATGACTTCCATAACTTATAAATGTCCTTTACGCCTCTACAAAATATAATGAAGAAAATTTGGATTTTGTTCAAATATTTATGCAATATATTCACAATTAATGACCCATTTCAGGTATCAGACGCAATCGTAAAAAGGGGTCCAAAGTGCCTCTTTTTACTTACTCTTCTATAATTATTTACCTGGACTCGAATTTGGTTAAAAAAATGACAATGAATTTTTTATGGGTAGGTTTTTTCACATTCATTGATACGGTGGATTTCCTGGGAATTCGACATAGCGAAACAGGTAACATTTGTCTGCATCAAATCTTAACACAAATATATATATATATGCAGGTATATTTCTAGGTTACTTTTTATTCAAAAATCATCAGCTTACATTAAAAATAGATGTAGGTACTATACAAACGCACGCCGATGCGAAGTGTTTTCGCTCTAAAACACATATTTTTATTCCAATTTTTTTAAACTTTGGCAGGAGACCTTTTTTTATTCTAACACATTTGTATTGTAAACCCTGGGCAAATCTATCAATGTTTTAGTGTAGGCCCCATATAAGGTTCCATTTCACAAATAGACATTTTTATATAGAGTTTAATGAAGTGTAAATGAATTTTAGAGTAGATAGAATCCGAGTTGAGAAATGTTTTATACATTGTTGGAAAGGTATGAAAATTTCCTTTACGATAAGGTATGTTGCGTAAATATGGCTATAGTGTGTCATGTGCAATTAGGACAACAAAAACAAAATTTGGGAAATTCGACTTTTTTGAAAAATTGACTTTTTTATTGCCGGTTCCATAAAATGGAATAGAATAGAGATATTTCCATGATTCTTTTTGTGTTTTGTAGAAGAAGTGTTACCAAATAAAAGTTTATTTAACATCTTTGCAATAAAATGTGACGTAATACTTGTTTTTTAGCAATGAATATAGCACTACTTGAAAATTGACTTTTTTCAGTATTTTGATCGCTACGATCTCATTTATGGCTAGGATATGGCGAGACATACCTTAAAATGTTGGGAACATTTTAAGCTTTCATTTAAGTTCAAAAAAAGCGAAAAAATCCCCGTGGAACTTTTTTTCCAGTGAGAAACTTTTGAAGTTTAGTAAAAAAATTGGCCATTTTGGTCTTAAGATAACGGTGTTGTTTGATATCGAAATTAGCCAAATTAGCACTTAAAACTTTTCTTAATACCTCGACTTTGTGAAAATGGAAAGAAATGATAATGCTTTGACGGCCAAAGTTTGCGAAAACTTAAAGGAAATGGGAGTATCTTTTTTGAAAAATTTTGCAATTTTTTGACAAAAAAAATATTTTTCATATTGAAAACGATGCCATTTTTAAACCGCCAAAGATATTCACGTGATTCCTTTTGTATTTTATGCACACATATGCTGGCATAATTTGTGTGAAGTATGAAGTTTATAGCTTTAAAATTGACGGAGTTATTTAAAAAACACTGAAAAAAACCAAGGCCAAATTTTCATATTTTAAAATTAAACAATTCATAACTCCTTAACAGTACACGATGGCATGGTACTTTATGCATAAGTTTTTTAGATCTTGTCAAGCTCTTTCTCTAGAGTCCTAAATCATGTAAATCGGTTGAGTAGATCAAAAGTTATGGCCCCCAGAAGCTTGGAGAAGTCAAAAGTGGTCAACTTTGACACCCTGTAGCTCACCCTGTATTAAAGATATGGACCAACAACAGCACTTTTCTGAAAGCCTATGTCCTCCTCTACAAATGTCTAGAACATTTTGTATGGCTAAAATCAACAGATAAAAAGTTGTAGACTTATTTCCAATTTTTTTGCCATTTGGCCCACTGTGCATCGGGAATTAATGGAAAAATTCAAACTATTTCAGTGGAAGCTTATGAATATATCTTGGAAATTAAAACTTATCTCGCTTAAACTTCTCCCCTTTTCTCTTCAGTTTAGACTCAAAGGATAACCGCAAAAATAATCTACAACACCATAAAAGCTGCATTTATTACCCTTTTCGCTGAAACTTGAAACAGTGAGTTGTTTTGAGCGTCCCGACATTATACCTAAATATGGTTCAGATCGGACTATATTTAGATATAGCTGCCTTACATACCGATCTTGCAGATTTAGGGTTTTAAAACCATAAAAGCCGCAATTATTATCCGATTTCGCAGAAATTTGGGACAGTGAGTTGCATTAGGCCCCGTACCATTCTTGTTTAAATTGTCTTAGATCGGTCAAAATTTTGCACAAATATAGACCGATCTCTCGATTTGAGGTTTTTGCCCATAAAAGTCGCATTTATTGTCCGATTTCGCTGAAATTCCGTATCGAGAGTTGCCTCATGCTTCTCAATATACATATATAAACAGCCCGGATCGGTCCACATTTGGATATAGCTGCCATATATACCGATCTCCCTATTAAAGGTTTTAGGCCCAAAAAACGTGAATTTATAAGAAGATTTTGCGAAAATTAGGCATAATTAGTTGCGTTAGTCCCCTCGACATTCGCGCCGAGTATGGTTAAGATCGGTTTACTTATAACTGCCATATGGACCAATCAGTCAATTTAAGGTGTTGTGCCAATAACAGGCGTATTTATTGTCCGTTTGTCCGTTTTCTTTGAAATTTTGGTATAGCAAGTTATGTTATGCACCTCGACATCCCTATTTAATACAGCTCAGATCGGTTCAGATTTAGATATAGCTGATTTATATATATATATATATATATATATATATATATATATATATATATATATATATATATATATATATATATATATATATATATATATATATATATATATATATATATATATATATATATATATATATATATATATATATATATATATATATATATATATATATATATATATATATATATATATATATATATATATATATATATATATATATATATATATATACTATCCGAACCGGGCCCGCTCCGCTGCGCCTTCTTTAACACTCTAATATCTTTCAAGAGTGGGGACACTTCGCCCTGAATGCAGATATCGGATTCGTGCCATTGTAGCCTATGACAATGAACGCGTTCGAATTCTGGCGAGAACATCGGACAAAGCGGTAGTTGGCGACATTTGCGTGGTACAATGCCATGCATGGTCATTTTAAACACTTTCCCCAAAGACGTTTCGCACTGTGGACGCCGTTCGGATTCGGCTATAAACAAAGGTCCCTTTTCATTGAGTGTAAACTTGAATCGAAAAGCAGTCATTGATGTGTGAGAAGATTGCCCCTGCTCGGTTCCTAGTGTTTTTAAAAGTTAGGGTAATGAGAAGTGATTTTTAGGGGAGAGATGACACTTTAGACATTTCGACTCAAATATGGATATCAATTCGTCTGCACTTCCAAATCCCTTTAATTCAAGCCTCATATTGCCATGGCCGGTAAATATGAACCGTTTGTGAGTGTTTTGGGGCAGGGGCGGCCACCGGCACTTTGCACTGAAAATAGATATCAAATTCCTTCTTTATTCCCAACGGAAATGAAGTTCAGTTTAGGGGGTGCTTCAGGGGTACCCCAAAACACTTGGCTCCAAAATTGGATATCAAATTCGTTTTCTACTATCAAATACCTTTCATTAACGGTCAAATAACCCATTTGACCCCCCGCTGGGTACTTGGACACAAATTTTGATACCATATTCGTTATCTGGTCTCCAATGCCTTTCATTTGATACCCTTATTGTGCCCATCGACACTTTCGAATATGGGTGGCGATATCTAAAAATTATATAGCCTCTGTCTCCTTCCAGACAAACGTACACAATCTATGAAAATTTTAAGAAAATCGGTTCAGCCAAGTATCATATGGTCATAATTGGTCCAATGGCCTTTTTGAGGGGTGGAGTGATGCCCTATACATTGATCTGATTTTGTATGCCAGATTCGAGATCTACTCCCGAATACCTTTTATTTGAGCCCCATATTGAAATGAATGTCCAATATGTCTGTTTGGAGACTTTTGTGGTTGGGGCGTGTGTTTTTGTCATAAGTGAGAGGGTCGTTCCCCTTCCAATACCGAAAAATTATATAGCCTATGTTTCCTTCCAGACCAATCTTTACAATATGCGAAATTTTCAAGGTAATCGGTTCAGCCGTTTTTCAGTCTATACGGAACAAACAAACCGAGTCACATATATCCGTGATTAGCTAATGTGCGCATTTTGGGCGTTTCTTGAATTCCTTTCATTTGAATCCCATATTGTCCCGATCGGTCCACTTTATATATACTAGCTGACCCTGGCACGCTCCTCTGCGCCTTCAAAATGTTCCTTGGAATATTTATTTTCGACAATTAAAGAGCTTTTAGTGAAATACCATGCTACGAAAATAGTATATAGCTTGGCCAACAGTTTAACAATATAAGTGCCGTTATCTGAATCCCATATGATCTTTATTGGTCTACGAATTTAAGTTTGGATTCAGCCCGATATTCTCATGATATTTGATTTAGGGGTGTTTTCGGGGGTGAGGTGGTCCCTCAGGCACTTGGCCATGAAAAATATCAGCATTGTGCTCTTCTCAAATATCATTTATTTAAAACCCATATTGCCATTGGTTTAGAGGAGTTTACACGATGAGGCGTCCCCAAACACATGGCCCCAAAATAGGTTATCAAATTTGTTTTTTTAATTTCAAATACCCTTTATTTGAGCCAAAAATTGCTGTCTGTGTATCAATTTTTGCTCTACCCACCAATACCTTTCATTTAAGCTCCACATTGACATGGTCGGTAAGTTTGCCTGATTTAGGGGTGTTTTGGAGATTAGGATGGTCCCCCAAACACTAAGCCCTCAAAATATATCAGCAAAGTGCTCTATTCTCTATTATATAACTATATATCATTTATTTGAACCCCATATTGCCATTGGATTCAAAATTGGATATCAAATTCGTTTTCTAATCTCATTGAAACTCCTTATCGCAAAAGTCAGCAAGTATGCCCGGTTTAGAGTATTGGCCTTAAAAACTATAAATATTTAGTTCCACTATCTTTAAGACCCAAATTGTTTTGGTGAGCGACTACGTCCTATTTGGGGATTGTTATGGTGGTGGCATGTCCCTTAGACAGTTGGTCCCTAATGTTGATATCAGATACGTGGTCTACTCCCAAAGACCTTTAATTTGAGTCCCATATTTCCATAGTCGGCAAACATGACCGGCTTGGGGGGTGTTTTGGGGGATAGACGGCCACTGAGTGAGTTGGCCTAGAAAATATATATCGGATTCGTGTTCTACTCTAGAAACCCTCTTATTTGAGCCTCATATTGCAATAGTCAACAAATACTTCCTATTTGGGTGGTAGACACTTTTCCTGAATATTGATATCAGATTCGTACTTTACTCCCTAATATATTTCATTTGAACCCCATATTTCTATGGTCGTAAATTTGTGCCCTTGGAGGATGTTTTTGGGGAGAGGCGGCCCCCCAAACACTTGGTCCCATATTTGGATATCAGATTGGAATTCTATACTTAAATACCTTTTATTTAAGCCCCAAATTCCCAAGGTCAGTAAATAACTCCTGTTAGGGGGGTGTTTTAGGGAAGGTGTGGAACCCCAAAAAAGTGGTCCCACATTTTGATATTACAACAGATACGTATTGTATTCGCAAATACCTTTTATTTGAGTCCCATATTGCCATGGTCGGTAAATATGTCCGATTTATAGGTGTTTTGGGATTTGCGTGGTCCCACTAACACTTGGTCCGACAATTGGATATCAGATACGTTTTCTAATCTTAATTACCTTTCATTTGAGTCGCACATTGTCGTGATTGGTCTAAATATATGTTTGGTAGGTTTCCGTAATTTGGATGCCAAATTTTTATTTTTATGGTACTATTTGAGAGCACACAAAATTTCGCTTCAATCGCACCACCCATCTCTAAGATCTGTCGTTTCTGAAAATTAGGGTAAGGCACGACGTGTTTTATTCTTACTTTCAACAACTGTGTCTAATAAGGTTCAAATCGGTTCATAACCTGATATAGCTGTCATATAAACCGATCTGGGATCTTGACTTCTTGAGCCTCTAGAGGTCGCAATATTATCCGATTTGCCTGAAAATTTGTACGACGGATCCTCTCATGACCATCAACATACGTGTTTATTATGGTCTGAATCGGTCTATAGCCCGATACAGCTCCCATATAAATCGATCTCTCTATTTTACTTCTTGAGCCCCCAAAGGGCGCAATTCTTAATCGAATTGGCTGAAATTTTACACAGGTCTCCAACATATAATTTAATTATGGTCCAAACCGAACCATATCTTGATATCGCTCTAATAGCAGAGCAAATCTTTTCTTATATCCTTTTTTGCCTAAGAAGAGATGCCGGGAAAAGAACTCGACAAATGCGATCCATGATAGAGTCTATATAAGATTCGGCCCGGCCGAACTTGGCACGCTTTTACATGTTCTTTATTCAAAGGACCGATAGGTTGTCATAACAAAGATACATGCTGATGATTAATGTTTACCACTCTGCCCTCTCTCTGTTTATGTTGGCATGTTTTAAATTGGATCAACTAAATCCAATTAAATCAAACAATTTCAGTTGAAGATTGCCAGATGACGCTAATTTAAATGTTAGTGCTACTTTCTTAGAGTGGATCATATGATATGGTGGTTGTCAATAAATAGTCATTCATAGACAACCACCATACTTTATGACAACCTTTTAAATAGTCATCATTTAGTCTTTTTATACCCACCACCGAAGGAAGGGGGTATATTCATTTTGTCATTCCGTTTGCAACATATCGAAATATCCATTTCCGACCCAATAAAGTATATATATTCTTGATCAACGTAAAAATCTAAGACAATCTAGACATGTCCGTCCTTCTGTCTGTTGAAATCACGCTACAATCTTTAACAGATAAAAGCGTGCTAAGTTCGGCCGGGCCGAATCTTATATACCCTCCGCCATGGATCGCATTTGTCGAGTTCTTTTCCCGGCATTTCTTCTTAGGCAAAAAAGGATATAAGAAAAGAGTTGCTCTGCTATTAAAACGATATCAAGATATGGTCCGGTTCGGACCACAATTAAATTATATGTTGGAGACCTGTGTAAAATTTCCGCCAATTCGTATAAGAATTGCGCCCATTGGGGCTCACGAAGTAAAATAGAGAGAACGATTTATATGGGATCTGTATCGGGCTATAGACCGATTCAGACCATAATAAACACGTTTGTTGATGGTCATGAGAGGATCCGTCGTACAAAATTTCAGGCATATCGGATAATAATTGCGACCTCTAGGGGTCAAGAAGTCAAGATCCCAGATCGGTTTATATGGCAGCTATATCAGGTTATGAACCGATTTGAACCTTATTCGACACAGTTGTTGAAAGTAAAAATAAAATACGTCATGCAAAATTTCAGCCAAATCGGATAGGAATTGCGCCCTCTAGAAGCTCAAGAAGCAAATCCCCAGATCTGTTTATATGACAGCTATATCAGGTTAAGGACCGATTTAAACCATACTTGGCACAGTTGTTGGATATCATAACGAAATACTTCGTGCAAAAATTCATTCAAATCGCATAAGAATTGTGCCCTCTAGAGGCTCAAGAAGTCAAGACCCAAGATCGGTTTATATGGCAGCTATATCAGGTTATGAAACGATTTGAACCATACTTGGCACAGTTGTTGGATGTCATAACAAAACACGTCGTGCAAAATTTCATCCCAATCGGATAAGAATTGCGCACTCTAGAGGCTCAAGAAGTCAAGACCCAAGATCGGTTTATATGGCAGCTATATCAAAACGTCTACCGATATGGCCCATTTACAATACCAACCGACCTACACTAATAAGAAATATTTGTGCAAAATTTCAAGCGACTAGCTTTACTCCTTCGGAAGTAAGCGTGCTTTCGACAGACAGACGGACGGACGGACGGACGGACATGGTTAGATCGACATAAAATTTCACGACGATCAAGAATATATATACTTTATGGGGTCTCAGACGAATATTTCGAGTAGTTACAATCAGAATGACGAAATTAGTATACCCCCCATCTTTTGGTGGAGGGTATAAAAATAAACAAACAAACATACAAACAAACAAACATACAAACAAACAAACATACAAATAAACAAACAATTAAAAGCGTGTTTAGTTCTGCCTGGCCGAATCTTATATACCCTTCACCATGGATCGCATTTGTCGAGTTCTTTTTCCGGCATCTCTTCTTAGGCAAAAAAGGATATAAGAAAAGATTTATTCTGCTATTAGAGCGATATCAAGATATGGTCCGGTTTGGATCACAATTAAATTATATGTTGGATACCTGTGTAAAATGTCAGCCAATTCGTATAAGAATTGCGCCCTTTGGGGGCTCAAGAAGTAAAATAGAGAGATCGATTTATATGGGAGCTGTATCGGGCTATAGACCGCTTCAGACCATAATAAACACGTATGTTGATGGTCATGAGAGGATCCGTCGTACAAAATTTCAGGCAAATCGGATAATAATTGCGACCTCTAGAGGCTCAAGAAGTCAAGATCCCAGATCGGTTTTTATGGCAGCTATATCAGGTTATGAACCGATTTGAACCTTATTTAATACAGTTGTTGAAAGTAAGAATAAAATACGTCATGCGAAAATTCAGCCAAATCGGCTAGGAATTGCGCCCTCTAGAAGCTCAAGAAGTCAAGTCCCCAGAACTGTTTATATGACAGCTATATCAGGTTATGAACCGATTTGAAACAAACTTGGCACAGTTGTTGGATATCATAACAAAATACTCTGTGCTAAAATTCATTCCAATCGGATAAGAATTGCGCACTCGGTCGGTATATATGGCAGCTATATCAAAACATGGCCTATTTACAATACGAACCGACCTACCCAAATAGGATGTATTTGTGCAAAATTTCAAGCGGCTAGCTTTACTCCTTCGCAAGTTAGCGTGCTTTCGACAGACGAACGGACGTAGAGGCGGACGGACATGGCTAGATCGACATAAAATGTCGCGACGATCAACAATATATATACTTTATGGGGTCTCAGACGAATATTTCAAGTAGTTACAAACAGAATGACGAAATTAGTATACCACCATCATATGGTGGAGGGTATAACAAACATATATATATACACATAGTCCATAAAATCTGCGTTCATGTGACAATTTCTTTTTTAATGATTAAAAAACAACATAAAACAAGTAAAAGCGTGCTAAATTCGGCCGGGCCGAATCTTATATACCCTCCACCGTGGATCGCATTTGTTGAGTTCATTTCCCGGCATCTCTTCTTAGGCAAAAAAGGATATAAGAAAAGAGTTGCTCTGCTATTAAAACGATATCAAGATATGGTCCGGTTCGGACCACAATTAAATTATATGTTGGAGACCTGTGTAAAATTTCCGCCAATTCGTATAAGAATTGCGCCCTTTGTGGGCTCAAGAAGTAAAATAGAGAGATAGATTTATATGGAAGCTGTTTCGGCCTATAGACCAATTTAGACCATAATAAACACGTATGGTAATGGTCATGAGAGAATCCGTCGTACAAAATTTCAGGCAAATCGGATAATAATTGCGACCTCTAGAGGCTCAAGAAGTCAAGATCCCAGATCGGTTTATATGGCAGCTATATCAGGTTATGAACCGACTTGTACTTTATTTGACATAGTTGTTAAAAGTAAGAATAAAAAAAATCTTGCGAAATTTCAGCCAAATCGGATAGAAATTGAGCCCTCTAGAAGCTCAAGAAGTCAAGTCCCCAGATCTGTTTATGTGACAGCTATATCAGGTTATAAACCGATTTGAACCATATTTAGCACAGTTGTTGGATATCACAACTATGTGCCAAAATTCATTCAAATTGGATAAGAGTTGCGCCCTCTAGAGGCTCAAGAATCAAGACCCAAGATCGGTTTATATGACAGCTATATCAAAACATGGACCGATTTGAACCATACTTGGCACAGTTGTGAATATCGTAACAAAACACATCGTGGAAAATTTCATTCCAATCGGATAAGAATTGCGCCTTCTAGAGGCTCAAGAAGTCAAGACCCAAGTTCGGATTATATGGCAGCTATATCAGGTTATGAATCGATTTGAACCATACTTGGCACAGTTGTTGAATATCATAACAAAACACGTCGTGCGAAATTTCATTCCAATCGGATAAGAATTGCGCACACTAGAGGCTCAAGAAGTCAAGACCCCCGATAGGTTTATATGGCAGCTATATCAGGATATGGACCGATTTGAACCATACTTGGCATAGTTGTTGGATATAATAACGAAACACGTCGTGCAAAATTTCATTCCAATCGGATAAGAATTGCGCACTCTAAAAGCTCAAGAAGTCAAGACCCAAGTTCGGATTATATGGCAGCTATATCAGGTTATGAATCGATTTGAACCATACTTGGCACAGTTGTTGAATATCATAACAAAACACGTCGTGATATATAATAACGAAACACGTCGTGCAAAATTTCATTCCAATCGGATAAGAATTGCGCACTCTAAAAGCTCAAGAAGTCAAGACCCAAGTTCGGATTATATGGCAGCTATATCAGGTTATGAATCGATTTGAACCATACTTGGCACAGTTGTTGAATATCATAACAAAACACGTCGTGCGAAATTTCATTCCAATCGGATAATAATTGCGCCTTCTAGAGGCTCAAGAAGTCACGACCCCAGATCGGTTTATATGGCAGCTATATCAGGCTATGAACCGATTTGAACCATACTAAGCACAGTTGTTGGATATAATAACGAAACACGTCGTGCAAAATATCATTCAAATCGGATAAGAATTGCGCACTCTAGAGGCTCAAAAATTCAAGACCGAAGATCGGTTTATATGGCAGCTATATCAAAACATGGACCGATATGGCCCATTTACAATACCAACCGACCTACATTAATAAGAAGTATTTGTGCAAAATTTCAAGCGGCTAGCTTTACTCCTTCGGAAGTTAGCGTGCTTTCGACAGACAGACGGACGGACGGAAAGACGGACGGACAAGACTAGATCGACATAAAATTTCACGACGGTGGAGGGTATAAAAATAAATAAAGTTAAGTTTTGTTGTATATGTTGTTTCTTTATATTTCTTAAATAAGAAAACAAAAACAAAAAAAAACAAGTTTCCTTTTGCTTTTTGTTCCAACGGTACGCGCTACACAGAAGAATACGTTCTTCCAACTATTCCACCAATATTTCTGAAGCTTTGTCCTTCTTTCCACAATTTTATAATTATTTTTCTTTCAGATATGCATATTTACTTTTTAGTTTCCATGTTTCCAAATTTATTAATTTAAACAAATAAAAGCGTGCTAAGTTCGGCCGGGCCGAATCTTATATACCCTCCACCATGGATCGCATTTGTCGAGTTGTTTTCCCGGCATCTCTTCTTAGGCTAAAAAGGATATAAGAAAAGAGTTGCTCTGCTATTAAAACGATATCAAGATATGGTCCGATTCGGACCACAATTAAATTATATGTTGGAGACCTGTGTAAAATTTCAGCCAATTCGTATAAGAATTGCACCCATTGGGGCTCACGAAGTAAAATAGAGAGAACGATTTATATGGGATCTGTATCGGGCTATAGACCGATTCAGAACATAATAAACACGTTTGTTGATGGTCATGAGAGGATCCGTCGTACAAAATTTCATGCAAAATTTCAGCCAAATCGTATAGGAATTGCGCCCTCTAGAAGCCCAAGAAGTCAAATCCCCAGATCTGTTTATATGACAGCTATATCAGGTTATTGACCGACTTCAACCATACTTGGCACAGTTGTTGGATATCATGACGAAATACTTCGTGCAAAAACTCATTCAAATCGGATAAGAATTGTGCCCTCTAGAGGCTCAAGAAGTCAAGACCCAAGATCGGTTTATATGGCAGCTATATCAGGTTATGAACCGACTTGTACTTTATTTGACGAAGTTGTTGGATATCATAACAAAACACGCCGTGCGAAATTCCATTCCAATCGGATAAGAATTGCGCCGTCTAGAGGCTCAAGAAGTCAAGACCCAAGATCGGTTTATATGGCAGCTATATCAGGTTATGGACCGATATGAACCATACTTGGCACAGTTGCTGGATATCATAACAAAACACGTCGTGCAAAATTTCATTCTGATCGGACAAGAATTGCGCACGCTAGAGGCTCAAGAAGTCAAGAACCAAGATCGGTTTATATGGCAGCTATATCAGGTTATTAACCGATACTTGGCACAGTTGTTGGATATAATAACGAAACACGTCGTGCAAAATTTCGTTCCATTCGGATAAGAATTGCGCACTCTAGAGGCTCAAGAAGTCAAGTCCCTAGATCGGCTTATATGGCAGCTATATCAGATTATTGACCGATTTGAACCATAGTTGGCACAGTTGTTGGATATCATAACAAAACACGTCGTGCAAATTTTCTTTCCAATCGGATAAGAATTGCGCACTCTAGCGGCTCAAGAAGTCAAGACCCAAGATCGGTTTATATGGCAGCTATATCGAAACATTGACCGATATGGCCCATTTACAATACCAACCGACCTACGCTAATAAGAAGTATTTGTCCAAAATTTCAAGCGGCTAGCTTAACTCCTTCGGAAGTTAGCGTGCTTTAGACAGACAGACGGACGGACGGACGGATGGACAGACGGACGGACATGGCTAGATCGACATAAAATGTCGCGACGATCAAGAATATATATACTTTTGGGGTCTCAGACGAATATTTCGAGTAGTTACAAACAGAATGACGAAATTGGTATACCCCCCATCTTATGGTGGAGGGTATAACAAATATATATAAAAAACGCAGACTTTATGGACAATGTGTATATATAAAGGGTGATTTTTTTGAGGTTAGGATTTTCATGCATTAGTATTTGACAGATCACGTGGGATTTCAGACATGGTGTCAAAGAGAAAGATGCTCAGTATGCTTTGACATTTCATCATGAATAGACTTACTAACGAGCAACGCTTGCAAATCATTGAATTTTATTACCAAAATCAGTGTTCGGTTCGAAATGTGTTCATTCACCGTAACGTGTATGGGTCACATCGCTTTATATGTAGATGTAACTACCAAAAATACCAATATTTTGTTCTAAAAAATTGAACAATGACTTTTACTTATTAGACCATTTAATGTCCGTGCCGAATTTGGTTCAAATCGGACCGTATTTAGATAAAGTTGCTATGGGACATAAATTATGAATTTTTCACCTGACTGTGACGAAAGGTTGTTTACACATATACCCGAGATAGTGGGTACCCAAAGTTAGACCCGGCCGAACTTATAACCTTTTTACTTGTTTTGGGGTAACATAGACCCCAAGACTCCCGTAGACCCCATAGACTCCCATTTTGGGGTAACATACACCCCTAGGTCTAGCCCAGTCATATTCCATCCAACCATGTTAAAGTTTCTAAACCAAGTGTTTTTATACCCTCCACCATAAGATGGGGGGTATACTAATTTCGTCATTCTGTTTGTAACTACTCGAAATATTCGTCTGAGACCCCATAAAGTATATATATTCTTGATCGTCGCGACATTTTATGTCGATCTAGCCATGTCCGTCCGTCTGTCCGTCCGTCCGTCTGTCTGTCGAAAGCACGCTAACTTCCGAAGAAGTAAAGCTAGCCGCTTGAAATTTTGCACAAATACTTCTTATTAGTGTAGGTCGGTTGGTATTGTAAATGGGCCATATCGGTCCATGTTTTGATACAGCTGCCATATAAACCGATCTTGGGTCTTGACTTCTTGAGCCTCTAGAGCGCGCACTTCTTATCCGATTGGAATGGAATTTCGCACGACGTGTTTTGTTATGATATCCAGCAACTGTGCCAAGTATGGTTCATATCGGTCCATAACCTGATATAGCTGCCATATAAACCGATCTTGGTTCTTGACTTCTTGAGCCTCTAGCGTGCGCAATTCTTGTCCGATCAGAATGAAATTTTGCACGACGTGTTCTGTTATGATATCCAGCAACTGTGCCAAGTATGGTTCATATCGGTCCATAACCTGATATAGCTGCCATATAAACCGATCTTGGGTCTTGATTTCTTGAGCCTCTAGCGTGCGCAATTCTTATCCGATCAGAATGAAATTTTGCACGACGTGTTTTGTTATGATATCCAACACTTGCGCCAAGTATGGCTCAAATCGGTTCATAACCTGATATAGCTGCCATATAAACCGATCTTGGGACTTGACTTCTTGAGCCTCTAGAGGGCACAATTCTTATCCGATTTGAATGAATTTTTGCACGAAGTATTTCGTTATGATATCCAACAACTGTGCCAAGTATGGTTCAAATCGGTCCATAAACTGATATAGCTGTCATATAAACAGATCTGGGGATTTGACTTCTTGAGCTTCTAGAGGGCGCAATTCCTATCCGATTTGAATGAATTTTTGCGCGAAGTATTTCGTTATGATATCCAACAACTGTGCCAAGTATGGTTCAAATCGGTCCATAACCTGATATAGCTGCCATATAAACCGATATTGGGTGTTGATTTCTTGAGCCTCTAGCGTGCGCAATTCTTATCCGATCGGAATGAAACTTTGCACGACGTGTTTTGTTATGATATCCAACAACTGTGCCAAGTATGGTTCAAATCGGTTTATAACCTGATATAGCTGCCATATAAACCGATCTTGGGACTTGACTTCTTGAGCCTCTAGAGGGCGCAATTCTTATCCGATCAGAATGAAATTTTGCACGACGTGTTTTGTTATGATATCCAACACTTGCGCCAAGTATGGCTCAAATCGGTTCATAACCTGATATAGCTGCCATATAAACCGATCTTGGGTCTTGACTTCTTGAGCCTCTAGCGTGCGCAATTCTTATCCGATCAGAATGAAATTTTGCACGACGTGTTTTGTTATGATACCCAACAACTGTGCCAAGTATGGTTCAAATCGGTTCATAACCTGATATAGCTGCCATATAAACCGATCTTGGGACTTGACTTCTTGAGCCTCTAGAGGGCGCAATTCTTATCCGATCAGAATGAAATTTTGCACGACGTGTTTTGTTATGATATCCAACACTTGCGCCAAGTATGGCTCAAATCGGTTCATAACCTGATATAGCTGCCATATAAACCGATCTTGGGACTTGACTTCTTGAGCCTCTAGAGGGCGCAATTCTTATCCGATCAGAA
Organism: Stomoxys calcitrans; assembly: GCF_963082655.1. NCBI lineage: Eukaryota > Metazoa > Arthropoda > Insecta > Diptera > Muscidae > Stomoxys > Stomoxys calcitrans. The sequence continues at coordinate 63,837,524 of NC_081552.1, forward strand.
TGAAATTTTGCACGACGTGTTTTGTTATGATATCCAACACTTGCGCCAAGTATGGCTCAAATCGGTTCATAACCTGATATAGCTGCCATATAAACCGATCTTGGGTCTTGATTTCTTGAGCCTCTAGCGTTCGCAATTCTTATCCGATCAGAATGAAATTTTGCACGACGTGTTTTGTTATGATACCCAACAACTGTGCCAAGTATGGTTCAAATCGGTCCATAACCTGATATAGCTGCCATATAAACCGATCTTGGGTGTTGATTTCTTGAGCCTCTAGCGTGCGCAATTCTTATCCGATCGGAATGAAACTTTGCACGACGTGTTTTGTTATGATATCCAACAACTGTACCAAGTATGGTTCAAATCGGTCCATAACCTGATATAGCTGCCATATAAACCGAACTTCTTGAGCCTCTAGAGTGCGCAATTCTTATCCGATTTGCCTGAAATTTTGTACGACGGATTCTCCCATGACCATCAACATACGTGTTTATTATGGTCTGAATCGGTCTATAGCCCGATACATCACCCATATAAATCCATCTCTCTATTTTACTTCTTGAGCCCCCAAACGGCGCAATTCTTATTCGAATTGGCTGACATTTTACACAGGTCTCCAACATATAATTTAATTGTGGTCCAAACCGGACCATATCTTAATATCGCTCTAATAGCAGAGCAAATCTTCTCTTATATCTTTTTTGCCTAAGAAGAGATGCCGGGAAAAGAACTCGACAAATGCGATCCATGGTGGAGGGTATATAAGATTCGGCCCGGCCGAACTTAGCACGCTTTTACTTGTTGCTATTCATTCAGACTCGACATAAAAAAGAGGCCTCATTATGCTTATCCTTTAATCGGGCTGCTTTCATTAATACAATATAAGAGAAGTATCCCCTGTTCATTAATGGAATGTTCATGGAAAATTTATTAAAAAGTAATTGCGGATTTTTCATATAGTCGGCGTTGACAGCTTGTGACTCTGTAATTGCATTCTTTCTTCTGTTACACTTCCTGGAGACCTGTGACTTCCAAAAGTATGCCACAGCCATCACAGAAGGGGGAGATGGTCGCTGAGAAAGGCAAGGAGCAGTCCTCTTACGCCGGAGTGGCAAAGATCCACAACAGAGATGAGATGACCTATGCAGGATTGCGTCAGGTAGTCTAGGTGCCTAGGTGAGGCATTTGGTAAACGATCGGGTAATCGAACATGTATTGAACTCTGAAGGGGGTCCACTCATACGAATTATGAGGTACGAGTATAGAGGGGACATTTTTACGCTGCGCTTTGCGTCAGCGGAATGTATCGTTGGAGTATCCACACTCCCTAGGGCGCAAAGCTCAACCTTGTGAGAAAGATGGACGTCCCACAGCTCACAAAGGCGACGATCTTCATCAAGGATGTGAGCGGCGAAATCGGGACGGAACGCATGATGGAAGTTTTAAACAAGCAAAATAAAGAGTTGGTGGTGGTGAAATGGGAGGTTTTCCACAGGGAGGAGAAGGAGGAAGGAATTCTCCTTGTGGTAGGCATCGATCAAGTTTGGCTAAGACTAAATTCATGGCGTACTACGAGGCCATGGCCATCTTTATCAAGATTGGGAAGACAAGGATAGGCAAATATCCTCATATTGAGCCGTCAGACAGTGCAGTGGCGGGACACTCAATAACGCCTAACAAAGAGGGGGCCAATGACGAGATTATCACCGACTCTCTCAATATTGGGAAGTCTAGGATAAGTAAAGACCCTAATGCAAAAACAAGTAAAAGCGTGCTAAGTTCGGCCGGGCCGAATCTTATATACCCTCCACCATGGATCGCATTTGTCGAGTTCTTTTCCTGGCATCTCTTTTTAGGCAAAAAAGGATATAAGAAAAGAGTTGCTCTGCTATTAAAACGCTATCAAGGTATGGTCCGGTTCGGACCACAATTAAATTATATGTTGGAGACCTGTGTAAAATTTCAGCCAATTCGTATAAGAATTGCGCCCATTGGGGCTCACGAAGTAAAATAGAGAGAACGATTTATATGGGATCTGTATCGGGCTATAGACCGATTCAGACCATAATAAACACGTTTGTTGATGGTCATGAGAGGACCCGTCGTACAAAATTTCAGGCATATCGGATAATAATTGCGACTTCTAGGGGTCAAGAAGTCAAGATCCCAGATCGGTTTATATGGCAGCTATATCAGGTTATGAACCGATTTGAACCTTATTTGACACAGTTGTTGAAAGTAAAAATAAAATACGTCATGCAAAATTTCAGCCAAATCGGATAGGAATTGCGCCCTCTAAAAGCTCAAGAAGTCAAATCCCCAGATCTGTTTATATGACAGCTATATCAGGCTATCGACCGATTTCAACCATACTTGACACAGTTGTTGGATATCATAACGAAATACTTCGTGCAAAAATTCATTCAAATCGGATAAGAATTGTGCCCTCTAGAGGCTCAAGAAGTCAAGACCCAAGATCGGTTTATATGGCAGCTATATCAGGTTATGGGCCGATTTGAACCATACTTGGCACAGTTGTTGGATATCATAACAAAACACGTCGTGCACAATTTCATTCTGATCGGATAAGAATTGTGCACGCTAGAGGCTCAAGAAATCAAGTCCCAAGATCGGTTTATATGGCAGCTATATCAGGTTATAGGCCGATTTGAACCATACTTGGCACAGTTGTTGGATATCATAACAAAACACGTCGTGCAAAATTTCATTCCTATCGGATAAGAATTGCACACTCTAGAGGCTCAAAAAGTCAAGACCCAAGATCGGTTTATATGGCAGCTATATCAGGTTATGGACCGATTTGAAGCATACTTGGCACAGTTGTTGGATATCATAACAAAACACGTCGTGCAAAATTTCATTCAAATGGGTAAGAATTGCGCACGCTAGAGGCTCAAGAAGTCAAGACCCAAGATCGGTTTACATGGCAGCTATATCAGGTTATGGGCCGATTTGAACCATACTTGGCACAGTTGTTGAATATCATAACATAACACGTCGAGCACAATTTCATTCTGATCGGATAAGAATTGTGCACGCTAGAGGCTCAAGAAATCAAGACCCAAGATCGGTTTATATGGCAGCTATATCAGGTTATGGGCCGATTTGAACCATACTTGGCACAGTTGTTGGATATCATAACAAAACACGACGTGCAAAATTTCATTGAAATCGGGTAAGATTTGCGCACGCTAAAGGCTCAAGAAGTCAAGACCCAAGATCGGTTTATATGACAGGTATATCAGGTTATGGACCGATTTCAACCATACTTGGCACAATTGTTGGATATCATAGCAAAACACGTCGTGCAAAAATTCATTCCAATCGGATAAGAATTGCGCACTCTAGAGGCTCAAGAAGTCAAGACCCAAGATCGGTTTATATGGCAGCTATATCAGGTTAAGGACCGATTTGAACCATACTTGGCACAGTTGTTGAATATCATAACATAACACGTCGTGCACAATTTCATTCTGATCGGATAAGAATTGTGCACGCTAGAGGCTCAAGAAGTCAAGACCCAAGAATTGTTTATATGACAGCTATATTAGGTTATGAACCGATTTGAACCATACTTGGCACAGTTGTTGGATATCATAACAAAACACGTCGTGCAAAATTTCATACCTATCGGATAAGAATTGCGCACTCTAGAGGCTCAAGAAGTCAAGACCCAAGATCGGTTTATATGGCAGCTATATCAGGTTATGGACCGATTTAAACCATACTTGACACAGTTGTTGGATATAATAACAAAACACGACGTGCAAAATTTCATTCTGATCGGGTAAGAATTGCGCACGCTAGAGGCTCAAGAAGTCAAGACCCAAGATCGGTTTATATGGCAGCTATATCAGGTTATGGACAGATTTGAACTATACTTTACACAGTTGTTGGATATCATAACAAAACACGTCGTGCAAAAATTCATTCCAATCGGATAAGAATTGCGCACTCTACAGGCTCAAGAAGTCAAGACCCAAGATCGGTTTATATGGCAGCTATATCAAAACATGGACCGATATGGCCCATTTACAATACCAACCGACCTACACTAATAAGAAGTATTTGTGCAAAATTTCAAGCGGCTAGCTTTACTCCTGCGGAAGTTAGCGTGCTTTCGACAGACAGACGGACGGACGGACGGACAGACGGGCGGACATGGCTAGATCGACATAAAATTTCACGACGATCAAGAATATATATACTTTATGGGGTCTTAGACGAATATTTCGAGTAGTTACAAACAGAATGACGAAATTAGTATACCCCCCATCTTATGGTGGAGGGTATAATATTAAGAAGTACAGGGGCGAGAGACCCCACACAGCCTAACGAACAGAATGGATAAATATGCTATGGCTGAAACATCAGGCAGTGCAGTGACGGAGAACTCAATGCCGACTAACGCACTAGGAGACGACAATGAGACCATAACCTACTCCCAAGAAGCCTATTTACTCATGATTTGGAAACTAGTATAGGCAAAAATGCTTATATGGGAAATCAGACAGCGCTGGGACCGTAGACTCAGTACAGCCTGACGATGGAAACATTGCCGCCTTTCACAAGATTCGGAAAACAAGGATATGCAATGATCCTAGTATTAAAACATCAGGCAGTGCAGTGACGTGAAACTCAATGCAGCCTAAAGAACAGGGAGCAGGCGATGAGATCATCACCGACTCCCAAGATGCCCATGTTCTGGAGGACCAATTATTGAGGTAATCCAGATAAACCTCCACCGGAGTGAGACTTCTACACACGCTCTGATGGAGAAAATCAGCAAGGGTAAGATTCATATTGCCTTAATTCAGGAGCCATGGCCGACCAGCAACAAAGTTTCTGCACTGAACCACATCAACTACCAATTATTCTATGCTGCGTTATTTGTCATAAAAAATTATATTATGTATTTTCCCCAGAGTTGTCAACGTCGGATGCAACAGTGATGAGACAGGGAGACAGTGGAATATACATGGCATCGCTTTATCTGCGATGCAAAAAGCAAAACAGACAAGAAATGAGATACTAATACGGTGCGATGCGAACTCTAACCACATTTCGCGGGGTAATACCAACATTAATAAGCGGGGCCAAGCCCTGGCAGAATTCTTGAATACTAACGACCTAATAACACTAAATATTGGTAACACCGCTACCTTTGTTAATAGGATTAGGGAGCAGGTTTAAGATGTAACAATATGTTCGGAAAATGTAATCGATGAGGTTAACGATTGAAGGGTCCCCATAGAGCACTCCTTCTCAGACCATCGCTACAGTAGGTTTAGAATAGCACGTCCAGCGCCGAATCCGATAAGCTTTCGGAATAAGTTGAAGACCAACTGGCCAAAATTCGGAAGGCTACTCAAAAGAAGACTTGGGCAAGATAATTTAAATTGTCAAAGCATAGAAGAGATTGACGAGAATGTCAACAGGATTACGACTTCTCTGGTGGAGTCTTTCGAAGATAGTCCTCTTCGGGAAAGTAAAACAGCTCAAGGAAAACCCTAGATGACAAGGGAGGTTCATAACATTGGAAAAGAGGTCCGCTGACTTTTTAATAGAACACGTCGTAAAAAAGAGGAAGTATATTGGGATGTTTATTACGCACGGCTCAAGGCCGCCGCCGTTAATGACGCCGCCAAGATGAAATACGTCTCCCAAAAACCCATGTTCAAACTGAAACGTTAGCAGATAACATGGGAGTGAGAGCAGAAACAACGAAGGACATGTTGTGGCTTTTGATGAAAACGCATTTTCCACAGGATTTGACGGGACTCACGGAAACGCCGAAATCTTGGAATAATGAGGTTGATCAAAGGCTTATCTTAACGGAATTTATGGTCAAGGAAGTCTTGAGGAGCTTCAAACCAATTAAGTCACCCATTCCTGATGGAATATATACGGCGTTACTACAGAAGGAGGCCGACTATCTGACTTGCATATACTCCGAAAACCTGGCAGTGGGCTTCAGGCCTATAAGTCTTACGTTCTTTCTACTCAAAACCAAGGAACGCATTGTGGATACCATTATAAAGAGTATACCATCCAGCGAACTGCATAAATACAAACAGCATGCCTATTTCAAGGAAAGGTCTCTGGAGACTGCCCTGCAAGAACTTGTGCATAAAATAGAAGAATCCTTCAATGCCAAAACGTACACATGGGCGGTTTGCATTGATATCGAGGGGGCGTTTAATCATGTGCAGACCGACACATTGATGCAACCCTTAGACCAGTGCCGGGTGGACCAGGTCCTTATAGCCTGGATAAACCATATGCCAAGGAACAGGTGGATAAATTGCGGGTCCCATGACATAAATATAAGGGAGAAAGTGGCACAAGGCACGCCACAGGGGGCATTTTATGGCTACTCCTATGGGTGACCACCATAAATGACCTATTACGGATGCTGACTGAGGAAGGATTTGAACCCGTCAGCTATGCAGACGATGTTATAATACTTCTTAGGGGCAATAATCCGAACCAACAATGCAGAAGGGCCGAAAAGGACTTGCATATGCCATGTGACTGGGCTAGACCCAGAGGTCTCAATGTTAACCCATAAAATACTGAAATATGCTTGTTCACGAGGAAGACGAAGGTTTGACGGGCCAAGTTTCCTCAATAAAACGACTTCGATATCTGACAAGGTCAAATACTTAGGAGTGATCTTGGGTAGGAAACTGAATTGGAACTGTCACATTCAGGAGCGTACTAAGATGGCTCATAGATGTTATGCACTACGTAGATGGGCCGTAGGCTCGAAATGGGGCCTAAATCCTAAGATAGGCCACTGGCTCTACAGAAGCTTGATAGATCAATACATACTTTCGCCTCAGTAGTTTGGTGGACTGCTATGGAGAAAAGGCGCAAAATAAGCACTATACGCAAGTTCAGAGAACATATTGTCTTGGCATAGGCAAAACAATGAGAGCCGTGCCCACTAGGGCACTGGTGACTATTCAAAATATCCGACCCATTGACATGCAGATTAAGCGTGAGGCAGCCACTGCGGCTATAAGACTTAGGCGATGGGAGAATGGATTGAGGATGGGAGCAGCTCATACCATCATACCATCGCGGTATAATCGAGGCGACGATAGGAAACATGGATGGAAGGGAAGAGGTTTCCGATCAGATACCTGAGACGACACTTATGTGGTGTACATGTTTTACTTTGATATTTCCAGCCTATTAGTGAACTCTCATATACCTAGTTTACGAACTTTACGTTTATTGTTTGTTGGGACAGAACTGTTCCCAGTTTGTTTTGCCAATGGTTGCCATTGTCATTGGAGATGTTGATTATCATTGATCTGCTGTTACAGTGTAACAATCAGCGTATACAATTAACAATTTAGACGACCTATATTATCGACGTGGCATGGCCTAGAGCTAGGGTGCTAGCTTTGGATGACAGCGACCTGAGTTCGGTTCACGGCTCGGCCAGTGTGTTTTTACACCCTCCACCATAAGATGGGGGGTATACTAATTTCGTCATTCTGTTTGTAACTACTCGAAATATTCGCCTGAGACCCCATAAAGTATATATATTCTTGATCGTCGACATTTTTTGTCGATCTAGCCATGTTCGTCCGTCTGTCTGTCGAAAGCACGCTAACTTCCGAAGGAGTAAAGCTAGCCGCTTGAAATTTTGCACAAATACTTCTTATTAGTGTAGGTCGGTTGATATTGTAAATGGGCCATATCGGTCCATGTTTTGATATAGCTGCCATATAAGCTGATCTTGGGTTTTGACTTCTTGAGCCTCTCGAGTGCGCAATTCTTATCGGATTCAAATCGGATATGGTTCAAATCGGTCCATAACCTGATATAGCTGCCATATAAACCGATCTTGTGCCGTGACTTCTGGAGCCTCTAGAGTGCGCAATTCTTATCCGATTGGAATGAAATTTTGCACGTACTATTTTGTTATGATTTCCACTAACTGTTCTAAGTATGGTTCAAACCGGTTCATAACCTGATATAGCTGTCATATAAACCGATCTTGGGTCTTGACTTCTTGAGCCTCTTGAGTGCGCAATTCTTATCCGACTGGGATGAAACTTTGCACGAAGTATTTTGTTATGATATCCAACAACTGTGCCAAGTATAGTTCAAATCGGTCTATAACCTGCTATAGCTGTCATATAAACAGATCTGGGGACTTGACTTCTTGAGCTTCTACAGGGAACAATTCCTATCCGATTTGGCTGAAATTTTCCATGACGTATTTTATTCTTACTTTCAACAACTATGTCAAATGAGGTTCAAATCGGTTCATAACCTAATATAGCTGCGATATAAACCGACCTGAGATCTTGACTTCTTGACCCCTAGAGGTCGCAATTATTATCCGATTTGCCTGAGATTTTGTACGACGGATCCTCTCTTGACCATCAACAAATGTGTTTATTATGGTTTGAATCGGTCTATAGCCCGATACAGCTCCCATATAAATCAATCTCCCTATTTTACTTCTTGAGCCCCCAAAGGGCGCAATTCTTATTCGAATTGACTGACATTTTACACAGGTCTCCAATATATGATTTAATTGTGGTCCAAACAGCACAGTAAAGTAAAGTAGCAGAGTAAATATTTTTTTATATCCTTTTTTGCCTAAGAAGAGATGCCGGGAAAAGAACTCGACAAATGCGATCCATGGTGGAGCGTATATAAGATTCGGCCCAGCCGAACTTAGCATGCGTTTACTCGTTATACCCTCCACCATAAGATGGGGGGTATACTAATTTCGTCATTCTGTTTGTAACTACTCGAAATATTCATCTGAGACCCCATAAAGTATATATATTCTTGATCGTCGAGACATTTTATGTCGATCTAGCCATGTCCGTCCGTCCGTCCGTCCGTCTGTCTGTCGAAAGCACGCTAACTTCCGAAGGAGAAAAGCTAGCCGCTTGAAATTTTGCACAAATACTTCTTATTAGTGTAGGTCGGTTGGTATTGTAAATGGGCCATATCGGTCCATGTTTTGATATAGCTGCCATATAAACCGATCTTGGGTCTTGACTTCTGGAGCCTCTAGAGTGCGCAATTCTTATACGAATGGAATGGAATTTCGCATGACGTGTTTTGTTATGATACCCAACAACTGTGCCAAGTATGGTTTAAATCGGCCCATAACCTGATATAGCTGCCATATAAACCGATCTTGGGTCTTGACTTCTTGAGCCTCTAGAGGGCGCAATTCTTATCCGAATGGAATGGAATTTCGCACGACGTGTTTTGTTATGATATCCAACAACTGTACCAAATATGGTTCAAATCGGTTCATAACCTGATATAGCTGTCATATAAACAGATCTGGGGACTTGACTTCTTGAGCTTCTAGAGGGCGCAGTTCCTACCCGATTTGGCTGAAATTTCGCAAGACGTTTTTTATTGTTACTTTCAACAACTATGTCAAATAAAGTACAAGTCGGTTCATAACCTGATATAGCTGCCATATAAACCGATCTGGGATCTTGACTTCTTGAGCCTCTAGAGTGCGCAATTATTATCCGATTTGCCTGAAATTTTGTACGACGGATTCTTTCATGACCATCAACATACGTGTTTATTATGGTCTGAATCGGTCCATAGCCCGATGCAGCTCCCATATAAATCGATCTCTCTTTTTTACTTTTTGAGCTCACAAAGAGCGCAATTCTTATTCGAATTGGCTTACATTTTACACAGGTCTCCAACATATAATTTAATTGTGGTCCAAACCGGACCATATCTTGATATCGCTCTAATAGCAGAGCAAATCTTTTCTTATATCCTGTTTTGCCTAAGAAGAGATGCCGGGAAAAGAACACGACAAATGCGATCCATGGTGGAGGGTATATAAGATTCGGCCCGGCCGAACTTAGCACGCTTTTACTTGTTTTTTATTACTTTTTTTTTAATTTTTGTATATTCTGGTTACTGTAAGTATTTTTATACCCTCCACCATAAGATGGGGGGTATACTAATTTCGTCATTCTGTTTGTAACTACTCGAAATATTCGTCTGAGACCCCATAAAGTACATATATTCTTGATCGTCGCGACATTTTATGTCGATCTAGCCATGTCCGTCCGTCTGTCCGTCCGTCCGTCTGTCGAAAGCACGCTAACTTCCGAAGGAGTAAAGCTAGCCCCTTGAAATTTTGCACAAATACTTCTTATTAGTGTAGGTCGGTTGGTATTGTAAATGGGCCATATCGGTCCATGTTTTGATATAGCTGCCATATAAACCGATCTAGGGTCTTGACTTCTTGAGCCTCTAGAGCGCGCACTTCTTATCCGATTTTAATGAAATTTTGCACGACGTGTTTTCTTATGATATCCAACAACTGTGCCAAGTATGGTTCAAATCGGTCCATAACCTGATATAGCTGCCATATAAACCGATCTTGGGTCTTGACTTCTTGAGCCTCTAGAGTGCGCAATTCTTATCCGATCAGAATGAAATTTTGCACGACGTGTTTTGTTATGATATCCAACACCTGCGCCAAGTATGGCTCAAATCGGTTCATAACCTGATATAGCTGCCATATAAACCGATCTTGGGACTTGACTTCTTGAGCCTCTAGAGGGCACAATTCTTATCCGATTTGAATGAATTTTTGCACGAAGTATTTCGTTATGATATCCAACAACTGTGCCAAGTATGGTTCAAATCGGTCCATAAACTGATATAGCTGTCATATAAACCGAACTTCTTGAGCCTCTAGAGTGCGCAATTCTTATCCGATTTGCCTGAAATTTTGTACGACGGATTCTCCCATGACCATCAACATACGTGTTTATTATGGTCTGAATCGGTCTATAGCCCGATACATCACCCTTATAAATCCATCTCTCTATTTTACTTCTTGAGCCCCCAAACGGCGCAATTCTTATTCGGATTGGCTGACATTTTACACAGGTCTCCAACATATAATTTAATTGTGGTCCAAACCGGACCATATCTTAATATCGCTCTAATAGCAGAGCAAATCTTCTCTTATATCTTTTTTGCCTAAGAAGAGATGCCGGGAAAAGAACTCGACAAATGCGATCCATGGTGGAGGGTATATAAGATTCGGCCCGGCCGAACTTAGCACGCTTTTACTTGTTTTTCTTTTGCATGAGAAGATGACAGTGACCTTGAATCGTTTGGATCCATTCCAAGAGAGGAAGTACCGTTGGAGTTAGCCATCTAAATTAATAGCTGAATTGCCATCAACCAATCCGGTTCGAATCTTTTCCAATCAATTATGCTCTCGCATATATATATTTTTTTTTGATTTTGATTATTCATGATTTGATTATTCTTTCCCATTTTTGAACTCATTAGGAACGCATCCAAGTGAATGCTAAGTGAAGGTGTAAAGTGTGCTTTATTATACCCTCCACCATAAGATGGGGGGTATACTAATTTCGTCATTCTGTTTGTAACTACTCGAAATATTCGTCTGAGACCCCATAAAGTATATAAATTCTTGATCGTCGTGACATTTTATGTCGATCTAGCCATGTCCGTCCGTCTGTCCGTCCGTCCGTCTGTCTGTCGAAAGCACGCTAACTTCCGCAGGAGTAAAGCTAGCCGCTTGAAATTTTGCACAAATACTTCTTATTAGTGTAGGTCGGTTGGTATTGTAAATGGGCCATATCGGTCCATGTTTTGATATAGCTGCCATATAAACCGATCTTCGGTCTTGACTTTTTGAGCCTCTAGAGTGCGCAATTCTTATCCGATTGGAATGAAATTTTGCACGATGTGTTTTGTTATGATATCCAACAATTGCGCCAAGTATGGTTCAAATCGGTTCATAACCTGATATAGCTGCCATATAAACCGATCTTGGGTCTTGACTTCTTGAGCCTCTAGAGTGCGCAATTCTTATCCGATTGAAATGAAATTTTGCACGACGTATTTTGTTATCATATCCAACAACTGTGCCAAGTATGGTTCAAATCGGTCCATAACCTGATATAGCTGCCATATAAACCGATCTTGGGTGTTGACTTCTTGAGCCTTTAGAGGGCGCAATTCTTATCCGATTGAAATGGAATTTCGCACGACGTGTTTAGTTATGATACCCAACAACTGTGCCAAGTATGGTTTAAATCGGTTCATAACCTGATATAGCTGCCATATAAACCGATCTTGGGTCTTGACTTCTTCAGCCTCTAGAGGGCACAATTCTTATCCGCTTGGATTGAAATTTTGCACGACGTGTTTTGTTATGATATCCAACAACTGTGCCAAGTATGATTCAAATCAGTCCATAACCTGATATAGCTGCCATATAAACCGATCTTGGGTCTTGATTCCTTGAGCCTCTAGCGTGCGCAATTCTTTCCCGATCAGAATGAAATTTTGCTCGACGTGTTTTGTTATGATATCCAACAACTGTGCCAAGTATGGTTCAAATCGGTCCATAACCTGCCATATAAACCGATCTGGGGTCTTGACTTCTTGAGCCTCTAGAGTGCGCAATTCTTATCCGATTGCAATGAAATTTTGCACGACGTGTTTTGTTATGATATCCAACAACTGTGTTAAGTATGGTTTAAATCGGTTCATAACCTGATATAGCTGCCATATAAGCCGATCTTGGGTCTTGACTTCTTGAGCCTCTAGAGTGCGCAATTTTTATCCGATTGAAATGAAATTTTGCACGACGTATTTTGTTATTATATCCAACAACTGTGCTAAGTATGGTTGAAATCGGTCCATAACCTGATATAGCTGCCATATAAACCGATCTTGGGTGTTGACTTCTTGAGCCTTTAGAGGGCGTAATTCTTATCCGATTGAAATGGAATTTCGCACGACGTGTTTAGTTATGATACCCAACAACTATGGTTTAAATCGGTTCATAACCTGATATAGCTGCCATATAAACCGATCTTGGGTCTTGACTTCTTCAGCCTCTAGAGGGCACAATTCTTATCCGCTTGGATTGAAATTTTGCACGACGTGTTTTGTTATGATATCCAACAACTGTGCCAAGTATGATTCAAATCGGTCCATAACCTGATATAGCTGCCATATAAGCCGATCTTGGGTCTTGACTTCTTGAGCCTCTTGAGTGCGCAATTCTTATCCGATTGGAATGAAATTTTGCTCGACGTGTTTTGTTATGGTATCCAACAACTGTGTCAAGTATTGTTCAAATCGGTCTATAAACTGATATAGCTGCCTATAAACCGATCTTGGGTCTTGACTTCTTGAGCCTCTAGAGGTCGCAATTATTATCCGATTTGCTTGAAATTTTGTAAGACGGATTTCTCGTGACCATCAACATACGTGTTTCTTACGGTCTGAATCGGTCTATAGCCCGATACAGCTCCCATATAAATCGATCTCTCTATTTTACTTCTTGAGCCCCCAAAGGGCGCAATTCTTATTCGAATTGGCTGAAATTTTATACCGGTCTAATAGCAGAGCAAATCTTTTCTTATATCCTTTTTTGCCTAAGAAAAGATGCGGGGAGAAGAACTCGACAATTGCGATCTATGGTGGAGGGTATGTAAGATTCGGCCCGGCCGAACTTAGCACGCTTTTACTTGTTCAAGTCTGATTTTAATCACACATCTGGTTTTATTTTGATAAATTACAAATTTATCACAACATAAAAAGGTACGTTGTCTTGACAAGACAGGTTCTTTGAATTCTTGTGCTAATGAATGCTTTAATTTAGCACCAGAATATCGTCCGTACAGCATTGACCAGATCTCGCAAATTTGTGAATTTTGCCTTGTGCACTTATTTTGAAATATCCAGAAGTCGAATATAGGGTTTGAAAGCGCGAATTCCTCATTTGCGGGGACCTAAAGTTATCCGTAAATGAGGAAATTTTTTTTTTTTGCTGAACCTTTTTTTTCTGGATATATATTCCATGATCGTACAGCAACCCTGCTTTTGACCACCACTTCTCGGATATAGAGACACCAGCCTAGGGAAAAAACATCATTACCGACATTCGATATATTGGGTTGCCCAAAAAGTAATTGCGGATTTTTTAAAAGAAAGTAAATGCATTGTTAATAAAACTTAGAATGAACTTTAATCAAATATACTTTTTTTACACTTTTTTTCTAAAGCAAGCTAAAAGTAACAGCTGATAACTGACAGAAGAAAGAAAGCAATTACAGAGTCACAAGCCGTTGAAAAAATTTGTCAACGCCGACTATATGAAAAATCCGCAATTACTTTTTGGGCAACCCAATACATCCAAGTCCACCTAAGGGATTGCTGGGTGTTCCCCTTTATGGTTGCTGTCCACCAATCATCGCCAAGCATCGAATGTTAAGCCGGACTACCGTGCTTTGTTAAATTGTCTACATATAATTCTCTAATATAATAAGTAGGGCAGAGCGGCGGTGGTAACAACGAGCGTTTATGACTAAGGAAGCCGGTTCGATTCCTATTATCGGCATATGTGGAAACTTTTTAATTATGATTTTAGATAGGATTTCAATATGAGCAACTAACGAGAAATACTGAATTTGTATCAGATAATAAAAAGGGTATAGTAAAAATCTTTGAAATTTGTATCCATAGTTAAATATGCAAAATTTTAACAAAAAACATTTCAGTCCTAGCAAAACAAAGAGCTCCAAGCAAAACATCAATACAGACCACATCATCACACATAAGAATTTACTTCCCAAATATTGAATTTAAAACATCATCGTCAACACCAGAGGATATGCTCCTGAGGCCTCGGCGAACATCATAATCGGTGGACAAAAAGGATAAAATCGTTGTGTAAGGATGTGGAAATTGTAAGTCAAAAATTATTTTTTTATACCCTCCACCATAAGATGGGGGTATACTAATTTCGTCATTCTGTTTGTAACTACTCGAAATATTCGTCTGAGACCCCATAAAGTATATATATTCTTGATCGTCGCGAAATTTTATGTCGATCTAGCCATGTCCGTCCGTCTGTCCATCCGTCCGTCCGTCCGTCTGTCTGTCGAAAGCACGCTAACTTCCGAAGGAGTAGAGCTAGCCCCTTGAAATTTTGCACAAATACTTTTTATTAGTGTAGGTCGGTTGGTATTGGAAATGGGTCATATCGGTCCATGTTTTGATATAGCTGCCATATAAACCGATCTTGGGTCTTGACTTCTTGAACCTCTAGAAGGCGCATATATTATCCTATTGGAATGAAAATTTGCACGACGAGTTTTGTTATGATATCCAATAACTTAGCCAAGTATGGTTCAAATCGGTCCATAACCTGATATAGCTGTCATATAAACAGATCTGGGGATTCAACTTCTTGAGCTTCTAGAGGACGCAATTCCTATCCGATTTGGCTGAAATTTTGCATGACGTATTTTATTTTTACTTTCAACAACTGTGTCAAATAAGGTTCAAATTGGTTCATAACCTGATATAGCTGCCATATAAACCGATCTGGGTACTTGACTTCTTGACCCCTAGAGGTCGCAATTATTATCCGATGTGCCTGAAATTTTGTACGGCGGATCCTCTCATGACCATCAACAAACGTGTTTATTATGGTCTGAATCGGTCTATAGCCCGATACAGATCCCATATAAATTGTTCTCTCTATTTTACTTCGTGAGCCCCAATGGGCGCAATTCTTATACGAATTGGCCGAAATTTTACACAGGTCTCCAACATATAATTTAATTGTGGTCCGAACCGGACCATATCTTGATATCGTTTTAATAGCAGAGCAACTCTTTTCTTATATGCTTTTTTGCCTAAGAAGAGATGCCGGGAAACGAACTCGACAAATGCGATCCATGGTGGAGGGTATATAAGATTCGGCCAGGCCGAACTTAGCCCGCTTTTACTTGTTTTTCCTTTATATATATTAAAATTTTGCTTATTGGAAAAGTTATAATTTCTTTAACTTGAAATCCCAATTTGGTCTTTAAATGAATTTATATGAGATTGTTTACTGTACGAAATTATAAAAAAGTTTAACATGAACTCTAAAACTTTAAATTAATTTGTTTTTATTAATGGGTGGGCATTAATAAACTTTCTGTCATTTCACTATAAGAAATCCGTCAAATTTTGATAAATTCATTGCAAAAAGATTGCAGATGTTTTGGAGTTATGTTCTATCACGAACCTTGTATATTGTTATGAATATTAGGCATATTTGTCATAATAATTTATCTTTAATGCAAATGAATTTTGTTTAAAATATATATTTATTCTTTAAAATGAGTTGGTAAACGACGTCTCCTTTTTACGTTGGTGATTTAAAGGTAAAGTAGGTGCAGAATTTGGGGTTTTAGTTCAAAGGCAGGCAATCGATTCCGAAACATCCTGGAATCCTCAATTTAAGATGATGCTATAATTCTTCTCCATAGTTTTCTTTCCTAGACTAATCATAGGGGTCATGCTGTCGTGAATAGTTCCAGTCCATTCGATCGCAGTCAATTTTCATTTATTTGTGCTTAAAACTTAGGGAGTGTGGAATAATTTTTTGTTTGTGTCCGGATGTTTGTGTCCGGATTGAGAGACCAAAGTAGAACCGCACCCCCCTCCCGACTGAAGCTAGCGGTTAAACGACTCCTTCTCTACTTTGTTCTCCACAATTTCAACACCAGTACTACCATCTTGTCCTTCCATCTGTGTTCAAAAGTGTTAGGGGTAATGAGGAACCCGGATACAGGGAAATCCGTCAGGGAACCCTGGATCCAGGAAACCTTTGAAAGATAGTAAACATTTGTACATTACACTTGGGATCGAGTGTGAGGCACTGCTGCCAGCGGCACAGTCTTCGATTGACGGAACCCTAGTGTTGCCATCTGGAAAATTATGTTACACGGATGGATCAAAGCTAGAGGGCAGGGTGGGCCTGGGGGTTTACATTGAAAACCCAGGAACTGAGATCTGTTTTAGACTGCCTGACCAAAATACGGTCTTGCAGTCGGAGATCCGGGCGATTACGGAATGTGTGAGGTTGTGTGGTGCTAACGCGAGGACGTCCAGTGTGAACATCTTTACCGACAGTAAAATTGTCATAAGGGCAATAACAACCAGAACGGTAAGGTCACGAACAGTCTTGCAATATAAGAAGGACATTAACGCCCTCTCTGAGGAAGGCATAATCCGCATCGTTTGGGCCATAACAGAGTAAGGGGAAATTAAAGGGCAGACGATTTGACGGTGAAGGCCAGAGGACTGCCGTCAATAAACGTCTTTCGGGTAGACGCAGTCCGAGTTAGGGGAGTGGGCGACGAAAATCCTATGGGGGGATCCAGATCGTGAGAAGACGAGGCTATTACTGAAAGGAAGCAAGAAGCAGTTCAGTATAGCTATTGGTATCATAACGGGACACATATGACTTCGAGCTCACTTGTGTAAAATCGGTGTGGCAAGTGATAGCATGTGGATGGCATGCGGGAAAAATTATGAGACGTTGGAGCATTTCCTTTGTCATTGCCCGGCTTTCGCGTCTGACAGATACCGGCACTTGGTTGGAGACTCAATACAAGACATGAACCAACTTAGGGGAGTAGTATTGAAAACAATTAAGGATTTTGAAAGTAACTCGGAATTCCTAACTTAAAATGGTCATTTTAGAGGTTACTTTATAGTTTTTAGAGCGCACAACAAGACGATTAGTGTCATAGGTGTATGTCCATAGTGGCATGGGGCGGATTAATATCTGCACCCTCTTTTCAACCTAACCTATCCTACACCTTGAAGTAAAAGGGTTTGTGTATAAGTTTCTCGCCTAAAAATGAAAATGTACAATTTTATCATCAACAAGTAAGAGCGTGCTAAGTTCGGCCGGGCCGAATCTTATATACCCTCCACCATTGATCGCATTTGTCGAGTTCTATGCGCGGTATCTCTTTTTAGACAAACATAGAATATTGAATAAGAACTGTTATTCTATTGGAGCTATTTCAAGTTATAGTCCGATTCGGACCATAATTGAATGCTGATTGACATTGTAGAAGTCATTGTGTAATATTTCAGTTCATTCGGATAAGAATTGCGCCTTGTAAGGGCTCAAGAAGCAAAATCGGGAGATAGGTTTATATGGGAACTGTATCAAGCTATTGATCGATTCAGACCATACTAGACACGTATGTTGAAGGTCATGAGAGAAGGCCTTGTACAAAATTTCAGCCAAATCGGATGAGAATTGCGCCCTCTAGAGGTTCGAGAAGTCAAGATCCCAGATCGGTTTATATGGCAGCTATATCAGGTTCTATATCGATTTACGTCATACTTAGCACAGTTATTGGAAGTCATAACAAAACACCTCATGCAAAATTTCAGCCAAATCGGATAAGAATTGCGCCATCACTTGGCTCAAGAAGTCAAGATCCATGATCGGTTTATATGGCAGCTATACCAGATTATGAACCGATTTGAATCATATTTAGCACAGTTGTTGGATATCATAGCAAACTACGACGTGCAAAATTTTAGTTAAATCGGACAATATTTGCGCCCTCTAGAGGCTCAAGAAGTCAAGACCCAAGATCGGTTTATATGGCAGCTTCCAATCGGATAAGATTTGCGCCTTCTAGAGGTTCAAGAAGTCAAGACCCAAGATCGGTTTATATGGCAGCTATTTCAGGTTATGAACCGATTTGAACTATACTTGGCACAATTGTTGGATATCATATAAAAATTTCATTCAAATCGGAAAAGAATTGCGCACTCTAGAGGCTCAAGAAGTCAAGACCCAAGATCGGTTTATATGGCAGCTATATCAGGTTATGAACCGATTTGAACCATACTTGGCACAATTGTTGGATATCATAACAAAATACGTCGTGCAAAATTTCATTCCAATCGGATAAGAATTGCGCACTCTAGAGGATCAAGAAGTCAAGACCCAAGATCGGTTTATATGGCAGCTATATCAAAACATAGACCGATATGGCCCATTTACAATACCAACCGACCTACACTAATAAGAAGTATTTCTGCAAAATTTCAAGCGGCTAGCTCTACTCCTTCGGAAGTTAGCGTGCTTTCGACAGACAGACGGACTGACGGACAGACGGACGGACATGGCTAATTACAAACAGAATGACGAAATTAGTATACCCCCTCCTATGGTGGAGGGTATAAAAATGGTTTTATTTCTTACAAAGTATCCTCCACCATGATTTATACACTGTTGTATGTTCTCAACCCAATTTTTAAGCACTTTTGCCGCTGCGATTGAGACACCTCCAAAAAATGTTTTTAAACGCCTCAACTGCATTTTTTGGCGATAAAATCATTGGTCGCGCATTTTTATCTTAATGTGCGGGAATAAAAAGAAGTCATTGGGTGCCTAGTCATGGTTGTTCGGCGGATGACCCATGAATTGTCATAGTGAATAATGGTCCGCCTTTTTTTGTGTGATTTTCGAATATCTTCCAAGACTTCAGGCAATATCAAAGGGTTGTTTTATAAGGGGGCTATACCCAAATTTGAGTCGATATGGCTCATTTGCAATCCCCAAAGACCTACTGTGCAAAATTTCAAGTAAGTAGCTGTCGATCTTGCTTCAACCGTTCGACAGCTATCGATGGACAGTCAGACGGAGGAACGGACGTGTGGGATGGACATGGCTAGATCGACTCTGAATATTGAGAGTCTCGACTCGAGAACATCAAGAATATATAATCTTCTTTGTTTCTGTTGAAAGCAGCGAAAAATGTCAAATAAAATTTCAATTGGGGGAGGAAAATATTCAGTAAATTTTCTTTTTGGTGTAAAAGCTATGAATCCATACATTTTATATTGACATATTTAAATCGATATAGAAATGTAGTAGCAAAATAAACTTTGTTGGATTGAAAAATATTTAAAATTAGATTTGCAAACATTTCCATTTGCATATATTTGCAAACACTATTGCTTTCTTTTTTGTTTTTTTTTTTTTTTTCTAAAATCCCAAAGCTCCCTTATTACACCCTCCAATTGCGCCTTTTACTCATCAATATTCATTGGCACAATTATATATGTATAACATGCATAACATACATATGTTGTTATGGACTAACGAAAAATAATTTTTGGAATCCCCTCTTGGGAGTACAGATACTACCTCAGCCAGAAACTTTTATATAGCTGACAATGACCAAACAAACCAATTTCCATGTTAGTTGTGGTATGTTACAGCTATCCATTAAGGGTTGAAATCCAACAGCAGCCATGTGAAGTGCATGTGGGATAAACCCCTTCCTGGGTGACTGAATTTAGCTGCTAGTCTAAAAAACCAAAAAGTGTTTTTCGTTGAAAAACTACATCAAATAAAACAAAAAAAAGATTGGTGGTATGCATCATCATAGTTTAGGATTTAACTGGATGGAGGAAAAACTGGACCAAAAGCGAACAAGATAAATGTAAGGTGAATTAAAAGCTTTACATAAAAACTTTAAATATATTCTACAATAATTGTGATTGAGCATATTATTCCCCTTGAATTTTCAAAAAATATTCAATAGGGACCATCATTAGATTGGGTAAATCGTGGTGTGACTTAGAGGAATATTGAAAATCAGTTGAGTACATACCTGGTAATGGTTTTAACAGAAATGAAAATCTTAAATGTTATTGGTAAGGTGCCGGAACTTTTTTCAGACTTGTTACTGAAATAAAAGACTTGGACTTGTTTCCAAGCACCGGTTTTAACTTGGCAAAATCCAGGATAATTTTGGTCTTCCTTCAACTCAAATGTGGACACAAACCTCCCTGCGGTGTCGCCTGGGTAGCTGCCTTTAACATTCGTTGAAGGTAGGTATCTGTTATGTGCCACGATAATGGATTCTGCTAAAAAAATATACAAAATATATTTAGTTGAAGGGCTTTATTTTATTCGATATACCTAACTTCTGTCAAACCAGCAAAAGTTAAAGCTTCTAGGAACCGAACAAAGATGATCTAGAGACCGGTTTACATGGGAGCTATATCAGGTTATAGACTGACTTTGGCCGTATTTGGCACAGTTGTTGGAAGTCAAATCAAAACACAAATAAAATGCAAAATCAAAACACAAACAAAATGCAAAAGTCGTTGGTGGCAACCTTCAGCACGTCAGCATGTTTTCCGATTGGACAGTGACCTGTCATGACGGACACCATGACTGAGACGTCTGTTCTTACCAAAGTCAGCAAAGCAAGTCTAGATTAGGCCACATAGTTTTGGAATGCTCACAGCCCCCTCTTTGTGACCATCTATCATTCGTCATCGTTCGTTGTCCTTCGGGCCTGGTCGTGAAAACTTAGCTTACATGTCGCTAGAGGCATACTGACAGATTCCAGTATCCCTGGGTAGGGTAGTTCCTAGTCTCGCAAGCTCGTCCACTTTACAGTTTCCTGGGATATCACTGTGGCCCGGCACCCAGAACAGGTGAATTTTGAGGGATCCATCTCGTTGAGGGATCTGCGACAGTCGAGAGCGGTTTTTGTGTTCAGAAATACGTTCTCCAGGGATTTAATGGCTGTCAGAGAATATACCAATGCCAATCGTCGTAATAACATTATATCTTAGCCATTCTACCACTTCCTTAATTGCAAGGATATTGTATCAAGGATAACACAGTTCCGTAGCCGCAACATGACACAGTTCCGTAACTGCAACATGAATGAGATCCCTTAACCTCACGGCAGTGGTCGCTGCAATTTGGATAGCCACAATGTCCAGAGGCATTAGATGTAGCATTAAATTCAGTGCAATAGATGGTGTCGTCCTCAGTGCGTCTGTGATGCACAAACAAACCATCCTTTAGATCCGGTTGAGTATTGAAATATAGGTGGAGTTTTGAAGCGCCATCCACTAGATCACAACACCATATAGCATTATAGATCTGACAACTGCAATGTATACCCAGTGTATGACGCGCGATCTAAACCCCCAACTTTAGCCAATGGCTCTCTTGCAGGTGTATAGGGTAAGAGTTACCTTTCTTGCCCTCTCCAAAATGATGAATTTGAAGTTTAATTTCCTGTCCAACCAAACACGAAAGTATTTTGCGCTTTCTGTAAATGGAACATTCTCTCCTCACAAGGAAACAGGTTCCACTGTAGGCAACTTATATCTCCTGCTGAAAAGAACTACTTTTGCCTTGCACGAATTTATTAAGACTACCTTCGGTATCCCACTTTGCTGTTGCACGTAGAGCTTTCTAAAGTATATCTCTTAAAGTGCTGGGAAACTTTCCCCTAACATCAATTGCCAAGTCATCAACATATGCGACCCCTTTTACACCTTTTTCTTCCAAAGACAATATTATTTTGTTAATGGCTACATTCCAAAGTAGAGGAGACAGTACACCTCCTTGAGGAGTTCTCCTGCTGACCCATCTTTTTAAATCAACAGATCCCAAGCCTGCCGTAACGCATCTTTTAGTAAATAAGTTATTAATAAACTTTCTTACGGTAGAGATGACGCCCAGAAACTCCAACTCCTTCATGATTGATGTCGGTTTTATATTATTGAAAACATCTTCAATGTCAAGAAATGCTACCATTGTATATTCCTTGACAGCATGATAACCCTCTATGTAGCCGATTGGGTAGTGAAGGGCTATTTCAGTGGATTTGCCTTTGCTATATGCATGCTGCTGCCGCGTCAGGCGATTTCCAAGGATCTTTGCCCTAAGATATGTTTCTATCAACCTGTCAAGAGTCTTAAGCATAAAGGAAGACTGACTAATAGGACGAAAATCTTTCGCCTTCGTGTGGTAGGGTTTTCCTGCTTTCGGAATGAAAATAAACCTTCGTGTCCCTCCATCCCACAGGAATACATGACATTCTGATACAAGCAAAGTATATCTCCTTAAGCCAGGGATAATGATAAACTGACACAGCTTGTAATTCAAATAGTGATACATCATCAGGGCCTGGTGACTTAAAGGAGTCCCAAATTCTTATTGCCCAAACAATATTCGGCTCAGACACAATTTCCGTAGTAGCCTCCGACGAATGCATACCAGTGACAACCTCTTCTGGCGCCACGTTGTCCATTGGAGAATTTCCCGGGTAATGTGTATCAATGAATAGTTCTAGTGTTTCCTCACTAGATATTGTCCATACATTCTCTAACTTCTGAATAAACCCCACCGTAATAGATCTTGAGGACAGAATCTTCCTAGCCTAGAGGCCTCAGATGTATCATCCATGGAGCTGCAGAATTCTACCCGGGATTTGTTCTGAGCCTTTCTAAGCTCGCCCTTATATTTTCTTAGCTCAGTCTTATAGATGTCCCATTCGTGTGGTGCTCTTGAGGCTTTTGCTCTGTTGAAGAATTTTCTGCAGTCCTTTCTTAGACCAACCTGCTCTGGGGTCCACCGTGGCGGTCGCTGTTTCCCCTTTGGCTTGGCGCTAGGACATGCTGATACAAGCAAGTCATTCAGGGCCTTCGTGATCCGCTTGACCACTATGTCAATAACCTTCGTAGCTTCCACTTCCTTTTCTAGTCTAGAAGGGATGGACGTGCAGAATTTGTGCCGAAATTTATCCCAATCCGCTTCTGCTTAGCCGAGGGACCACTACTTCAGTATTTTCTCCAAGGCTGAAACTAATATAACACTTCCCAGTCGCATATTCTTCCTATCTTCCGATACAAAGGTAATATCTAGTGCCTCCTGTCTGTCCCTGGTAATAAAGGTCGGTTTATCCCCTTTATTACAAATCGCCAGATTGCAACCTATAATACATTCAATAAGCAGCTCACCCCTTTTGTTGACATCCGAACTTCCCCATATCCGGAGATGTGCATTAGCATTACTTCCTTAGATGCTTCACTAACTGCTGCTGTCGATGCTTCACTAACCCTCCTGTCTCGATTGTGGCTGGGGGGATTTTCAGTCTCCTGCAATCCGCCAGACTTTAGGGATGAGGTCGATAGTTCCTCAGGCAAGTGTTCAGCAACAACTGCTGAGTCGTCTCTTGATTCCCCAACCCAACTGCTTTTATAGACCTTCTGTTTCAAATTGTTGAATCCGTAGGATACAACCCCTTCAGACTTGTTGAGATCTGCGAGACAGTCGGAGTTTAGTACGAATACTGCATGTCTCCGGTCACCATCAGCCTCATCCTATCTACCAATCTTCCAGTCGGTGGTTGAAAGATTGAGATTAGATTCCCCTAGTCTTCCAAGTATCGATTCAAGATCTGAGAAAATCCTTGGTAGCCAAGCATGAGCCATTAGTCGAGAAAGAATATCTTCCTTCTTGACATAATCTGGTGCTGCACCTGGCCAGTTCTCACCAATCTCTTTTAGCGCACAACGATACATTTCAATTGAGAGTTGATCCCCGTAGACAATTAGTCTGTATTGGCCCCGATACCAGCCTGCATCGTCACAAACTGGAGGAGACCCAGGAAATTCCGCAAGGACATCAGAGTATTCTGATGTCAGTCCATTGACTATCCCACTCCAATTATTCCTAGGTATGCAGCAATGTTCTTCTCCCTTGTCGACAACTGCCATCACGAAACTGTTCCTAGCGACATTAACAAAGGTTCTTGAACCCGTCTTATTACTGTTCGCCTTAGTTCTTTTAGGTATGGGATGCCCTCCTGGTGACTCAGCCTTTTGGCTGACTGTGGTGCCGTTTCCGAATCTGGACGCGTAGTCTTTGGGGTAGCCTGAGCAGCGAATTCCCGAGCCCAATTTAGGGAGTCTTTCTCCCTATTACTGAGAGTCTTAGGATCAAAGGCACCGTATTTGGCACAGTTGTTCAAAGTTCTGGCAGAGCACTACGTGCTAAATTTCAGCCAAATCGGACAAAAATAGCGGCCTTCTGGGGCTCAATAAGTCAAATCGGTAGATCGGTTTATATAGGAGCTATATCCAAATCTGAACCGATTGAACCATCGATACTAAGTAGTACTAAGTAAATTTCAAGCGGCTATCTTTACGCGATCGACCGCAATCGTGATTTCGACAGACGGACGGGGGGACATGGCTAGATCGACTCGGAACGTCGAAACGGTCAAGAATATATATATTGGGTTGTCTAAAAAGTAATTGCGGATTTTTTAAAAGAAAGTAAATGCATTTTTAATAAAACTTAGAATGAACTTTCATCACATATATAATTGTCATTTTGTTCGATAAACTTTTGCCATCTTCCTGCAAATTTAGTATTCCACGCTCATAGAACTTCTGGCCTTTATCTGCAAAAAACTGAACCAAGTGCGATTTTATAGCCTCATCATTGCCGAAAGTTTTACCATTTAAGGAGTTCTGCAAAGATCCAAATAAATGGTAGTCTGATGGTGCAAGGTCAGGGCTATATGGTGGGTGCATCAAAAGTTTCCAGCCAAGCTCACTCAGTTTTGGCGAGTGACCAAAGATGTGTGCGGTCTAGCGTTGTCCTGGTGGAATATGACACCTTTAAGATTGACCAATTCTGGTCGCTTCTCCTTGATGGCTGTATTCAATTTGTCCAATTGTTGACAGTAAACATCCGAATTAATCGTTTGGTTCCTTGAAAGCAGCTCAAAATATACCACACCCTTCCAATCCCACCAAACCGACAGCATAACCTTCTTTTGGTGGATATCAGCCTTTGAAGTGGTTTGAGCTGGTTCACCATGCTTGGACCATGATCGTTTTCGACTAACGTTGTTCTAAACAATCCATTTTTCATCTCCAGTTATGATTCGTTTTAAAAACGGATCGAATTCATTTCGTTTAAGTGCATATCACAAGCGTTGATTCGGTTTGTTAAATGAATTTCTTTCAATACATGTGGTACCCATATTAAAATTGACGCCAAACAAACAAATGTAAAAAAAATTTCGCGCACTTTTTTTCTAAAGCAAGCTAAAAGTAACAGCTGATAACTGACAGAAGAAAGAATGCAATTACAGAGTCACAAAAAGTTGAAAAAATTTGTCAACGCCGACTAGATTACTACTATATTACCGACAATTACTTTTTGGGTAACCCAATACTTTATGGGTGTTAGACAAGTACTTCGAGGTGTTACAAACAGAATGACTAGGTTAGTATACCCCCAAGCTATGGTGGTGGGTATAAAAGATAGGCTGGGGTATCGGGTTCGTAGCCCATCACACGGAAAACCTGACGGAATTACTTTGAAACAAGTAAAAGCGTGCTAAGTTCGGCCGGGCCGAATCTTATATACCCTCCACCATGGAGCGCAGTTGTCGAGTTCTTTTCCCGACATCTCTTCTTAGGCAAAAAGTGATATAAGAAAAGATTTGCTCTGCTATTAAAGCGATATAAAAATATGATCCGGTTTAGACCACAATTAAATTATATGTTGGAGACCTGTATAGAATGTCAGCCAATTCGAGTAAGAATTGCGCCCTTTGGGGGCTCAAGAAGTAAAATAGAGAGATCATTTTATATGGGAGCTGTATCGGGCTATAAACAGATTTAGACCATAATAAACACGTATGTTGATGGTCAAGAGAGGATCCATCGTACAAAATTTAAGGCAAATCGGATAATAATTGCGACTTCTAGAGGCTCAAGAAGTCAATACGCAAGATCGGTTTATATGGCAGCTATATCAGGTTATGAACCGATTTAAACCTTATTTGACACAGTAATTGAAAGAAAAAATAAAAAATAAACAAGTAAAAGCGTGCTAAGTTCGGCCGGGCCGAATCTTATATACCCTCCACCATGGATCGCATTTGTCGAGTTCTTTTCCCGTTATCTCTTCTTAGGCTAAACAAGTAAAAGCGTGCTAAGTTCGGCCGGGCCGAATCTTATATACCCTCCACCATGGATCGCATTTGTCAAGTTCTTTTCCCGGCATCTCTTCTTAGGCAAAAAAGGATATAAGAAAAGAGTTACTCTGCTATTAAAACGATATCAAGATATGGTCCGGTTCGGACCACAATTAAAATATATGTTGGAGGCCTGTGTAAAATTTCAGCCAATTCGTTTAAGAATTGCGCCCATTGGGGCTCACGAAGTAAAATAGAGAGAACGATTTATATGGGATCTGTATCGGGCTATAGACCGATTCAGACCATAATAAACACGTTTGTTGATGGTCATGAGAGGATCCATCGTACAAAATTTCAGGCATATCGGATAATAATTGCGACCTCTAGGGGTCAAGAAGTCAAGATCCCAGATCGGTTTATATGACAGCTATATCAGGTTATGAACCGATTTGAACCTTATTTGACCCAGTTGTTGAAAGTAAAAATAAAATACGTCATGCAAAATTTCAGCCAAATCGGATAGGAATTGCGGCCTCTAGAAGCTCAAGAAATCAAATCCCCAGATCTGTTTGTATGACAGCTATATCAGTTTATGAACCGATTTGAACAATACTTGGCACAGTTGTTGGATATCATAGCGAAATACTTCGTGCAAAAATTCATTCAAATCGGATAAGAATTGTGCCCTCTAGAGGGTCAAGAAGTCAAGACCCAAGATTGGTTTATATGGTAGCTATATCAGATTATGGACCGATTTGAACCATACTTGGCACAGTTGTTGGGTATCATAACAAAACACGTCGTGCGAAATTCCATTCCAATCGGATAAGAATTGCGCACCCTAGAGGCTCAAGAAGTCAAGACCCAAGATCGGTTTATATGGTAGCTATATCAGGTTATAGACCGATTTGAACCATACTTGGCACTGTTGTTGGATATAATAAGCAAACACGTTGTGCAGAATTTCATTCTGATCGGATAAGAATTGCGCACGCTAGAGGCTCAAGAAGTCAAGACACAAGATCGGTTTATATGGCAGCTATATCAGGTTATGGACCGATTTGAACCATACTTGGCACAGTTGTTGGATATCATAGCAAAACACGTCATGCAAAATTTCGTTCCAATCGGATAAGAATTGCGCACTCTACAGGCTCAAGAATTCAAGACCCAAGATCGGTTTATATGGCAGCTATATCAAAACATGGACCGATATGGCCCATTTACAATACAAACCGACCTACACTAATAAGAAGTATTTGTGCAAAATTTCAAGCGGCTAGCTTTACTCCTTCGGAAGTTAGCGTGCTTTCGACAGACAGACGGACGGACGGACGGACGGACGGACGGACGGACGGACGGACGGACGGACGGACGGACAGACGGACGGACATGGCTAGATCGACATAAAATGTCACGACGATCAAGAATATATATACTTTATGGGGTCTCAGACGAATATTTCGAGTAGTTACAAACAGAATGACGAAATTAGTATACCCCCCATCTTATGGTGGAGGGTATAAAAAGGATATAAGAAAAGATTTGCTCTGCTATTAGAGCGATATCAAGATATGGTCCGGTTCGGACCACAATTAAATTATATGTTGGAGACCTGTGTAAAATGTCAGCCAATTCGCATAAGAATTGCGCCCATTGGGGACTCAAGAAGTAAAATAAAGAGAACGATTTATGTGGAAGCTGTATCGGGCTATAGACAGATTCAGACCATAATAAACATGTTTGTTGATGGTCATGAGAGAATCCGTCGTACAAAATTTCAGGGATATCGGATAATAATTGCGACCTCTAGGGATCGAGAAGTCAAGATCCCAGATCGGTTTATATGGCAGCTATATCAGGCAATGGACCGATTTGAACCATACTTGGCACAGTTGATGGATGTCATAACGAAATACTTCGTGCAAAAATTCATTCAAATCGGATAAGAATTGCGCACTCTAGAGGCTCAAGAAGTCAAGACCCAAGATCGGTTTATATGACAGCTATATCAGGTTATGGACCGATTTGAACCATACTTGGCACAGTTGTTGGATATCATAACAAAACACGTCGTGCAAAATTTCATTCCAATCGGATAAGAATTGCGCACTCTAGAGGCTCAAGAAGTCAAAACCCAAGATCGGTTTATATGGCAGCTATATCAGGTTATGAACCGATTTGAACCATACTTTGCACAGTTGTTGGATATAGCAACGAAACACGTCGTGCAAAATTTCATTCCAATCGGATAAGAATTGCGCACTCTAGAGGCTCAAGAAGTCAAGACCCTAGATCGGTTTATATGGCAGCTATATCAAAACATGGACCGATATGGCCCATTTACAATACCAACCGACCTACACTAATTAGAAGTATTTGTGCAAAATTTCAAGCGGCTAGCTTTTCTCCTTCGGAAGTTAGCGTGCTTACGACAGACAGACGGACGGACATGGCTAGATCGACATAAAATTTCACGACGATCAAGAATATATATACTTTATAGGGTCTCAGACGAATATTTCGAGTAGTTACAATCAGAATGACGAAATTAGTATACCCCCCATCTTATGGTGGAGGGTATAAAAACGTCATGCAAAATTTCAGCCAAATCAGGTAGGAATTGCGCCCTCTAGAAGCTCAAGAAGTCAAGTCCCAAGATCTGTTTATATGACAGCTATATCAGTTTATGAGCCGATTTGAACCATTTTTGGCACACTTGTTGGATATCATAAAAAAAAACATTTCGTGCAAAATTTCATTCCAATCTGATAAGAATTGCGCACTTTAGAGGCTTAAGAAGTCAAGACCCAAGATCGGTTTATATGGCAGCTATATCAGGTTAAGGACCGATTAGGACCATACTTGGCACAGTTGTTGAATATCATAACAAAACACGTCGTGCAAAATTTCATTATAATCTGATAAGAATTGCGCACTCTAGAGGCTTAAGAAGTCAAGACCCAAGATCGGTTTATATGGCAGCTATATCAGGTTATGGGCCGATTAGGACCATACTTGCCACAGTTGTTGGATATCATAACAAAACACGTTGTGCAAAATTTCATGCCAATCGGATAAGAATTGCGCACTTTAGAGGCTCAAGAATTCAAGACCCAAGATCGGTTTATATGGCAGCTATATCAGATTATGGACCGATTTGCACCATATTTAGCACATTTATTGGATATCATAGCAAAACACGTCGTGCAAAATTTCATTCCAATCGGATAAGAATTGGGCACTCTAGAGGCTCAAGAAGTCAAGACCCAAGATCTGTTTATATAGCAGCTATATCAGATTATGAACCGATTTCAACCATACTTGGCACAGTTGTTGGACATCATAACAAAACACGTCGTGCCAAAATTCATTCAAGTCGGATAAGAATTGCGCACTCTAGAGGCTCAAGAAGTCAAGACCCAAGATCGGTTTATGTGGCAGCTATATCAGATTATGAACCGATTTAAACCATACTTGGCACAAATGTTGGATGTCATAACAAAACACGTCGTGCAAAATTTCGTGGCAATCGGATAAGAATTGCGCACTCTAGAGGTTCAAGAAGTCAAGACCCAAGATCGGTTTATATGGCAGCTATATCAAAACATGGACCGATATGGCCCATTTACAATACCAACCGACCTACACTAATAAGAAGTATTTGTGCAAAATTTCAAGCGGCTAGCTTTACTTCTTCGGAAGTTAGCGTGCTTTCGACAGACAGACGGACGGACGGACGGACGGACAGACGGACGGACATGGCTAGATCGACATAAAATTTCACGACAATCAAGAATATATATACTTTATGGGGTCTCAGACGAATATTTCGAGTAGTTACAAACAGAATGACGAAATTAGTATACCCCCCATCTTATGGGGGGTATACTAAAATGAGTAAGAAAACAAGTAAAAGCGTGCTAAGTTCGGCCGGGCCGAATCTTATATACCCTCCACCATGGATCGCATTTGTCGAGTTCTTTTCCCGGCATCTCCTCTTAGGCAAAAAAGGATATAAGTTAAGAGTTGCTCTGCTATTAAAACGATATCAAGATATGGTCCAGTTCGGACCACAATTAAATTATATGTTGGAGACCTATGTAAAATTTCAGCCAATTCG
>NC_081552.1:63868524-63910666 GCF_963082655.1 Stomoxys calcitrans
TTGAGCCCTTACAAGCCGCATTTTTTGTCCGATTTGGCTAAAATTGAGCATGTATTGTTTTGTTATAATTTTCAACAAATGTACGAAGTACGGTATAAAATCGGACTATAACCTAATATAGCTCCCATATAAACCCATCTCCCGATTTGACTTATTGAGTCGTTACAAGTCTCATTTTTTTCCGATTTGGCTGAAATTTTACATGCGGTGTTCTGTTACGACTTTTAATAACTGTGCCAAATACGGTCCAAATCAGTCTATAACCTGATATTGCTCCTATGTAAATTGGTCTCTCGATCATCCTTGTTAGGTTCCTAGAAGCTTTAGTTTTTGCTGGTTTGACAGAAATTTGGTTTGTTGAATAAAATTATACCCTTCAACTAAATTTATTTTGTATTAACTTTTAGCATAATGTATTGTGGTGGGCCCGGCTGAACTTAGCACGCTTTTACTTGTTTTTTCTATCCCATTGTGTGTTGATCGATTACGACTTCATTGTTTGCAAAAAACTTTAGAAGCAACTATTTTAAGGTTCTTCTTAAAAATACAAAAACTGAATTGCCTTCCATGAATTGAGCAGAAATTAATTCTGTTTTCAGAAACTAACCTTTCGTCAAAATCCAGTGAAAAATGCATACCTTATGCCCCATAGCAGCTATATAGACATATCAAACGATTTAGACCAAATGCTTATAAGTACAAGTCATTGTTCAACCGAGAGATCGGTCTATATGGCAGCTATATCCAAATCTGGTTCGATCTGAGCCAAATTGAAGACCAACATCGAAAAGCCCAACACACCTCACTGTTCCAAATTCGGCGACATTGGACAATAAATGCGCTTTTTATGGGCCCAAAACCTTAAATCGAGAGATCGTCTATATGGCAGCTATGTCCAAATCTGAACCGATCAGTGGCAAATTGAAGAAATATGTCGAGGGCCTAAGGCAACTCACTGACCCAAATTTCAGCAAAATCGGATAATAAATGCGGCTTTAATGGGCCTAAGACCCTAAATCTGAGGATCGGTCTATATGGCAGCTATATGCAAATCTGGACCGATCTGGGCCAAATTGACGGAGGATGTCGAAGGGCCCAACGTAACTCACTGTCCCATATTTCAGCAAAATCGGATAATAAATTTGGCTTTTATGGTCTTAAGACCCTAAATCGGAGGATCGGTCTATATGGCAGCTATATCCAAATTTGGACCGATCTGGGCCAAATTGACGGAGGATGTCGAAAGATCTAACACAACTCACTGACCCAAATTTCAGCAAAATCGGATAATAAATGCGGCTTTTATGGTCTTAAGACCCTAAATCGGAGGATCGGTCTATATGGCAGCTATATCCAAATTTGGACCGATCTGGGCCAAATTGACGGAGGATGTCGAAAGATCTAACACAACTCACTGACCCAAATTTCAGCAAAATCGGATAATAAATGTGGCTTTAATGGGCCTAAGACCCTAAATCTGAGGATCGGTCTATATGGCAGCTATATGTAAATCTGGACCGATCTGGGCCAAATTGACGGAGGATGTCGAAGGGCCCAACGAAACTCACTGTCCCATATTTCAGCAAAATCGGATAATAAATTTGGCTTTTATGGTCTTAAGACCCTAAATCGGAGGATTGGTCTATATGGCAGCTATATCCAAATTTGGACCGATCTGGGCCAAATTGACGAAGGATGTCGAAGGGCCCAACGTAACTCACTGTCCCATATTTCAGCAAAATCGGATAATATATGTGGCTTTTATGGTCTTAAGACCCTAAATCGGAGGATCGGTCTATATGGCAGCTATATCCAAATTTGGACCGATCAGGGCCAAATTGACGGCGGATGTCGAAGGGCCCGACGTAACTCACTGTCCCATATTTCAGCAAAATCGGATAATAAATGTGGCTTTTATGGGCCTAAGACCCTAAATCGGAGGATCGGTCTATATGGCAGCTATATCCAAATTTGGACCGATCTGGGCCAAATTGACGAAGGATGTCGAAGGGCCTAACTCAACTCACTGTCCCAAATTTCAGCAAAATCGGATTACAAATGAGGCTATTATGGGCCTAAGACCCTAAATCGGCGGATCGGTCTATATGGGGGCTATATCAAGATATAGTCCGATATAGCCCATCTTCGAACTTAACCTGCTTATGGACAAAAAAAGAGTTTGTGTAAAATTTCAGCTCAATATCTCTTTTTTTGAAAGACTGTAGCATGATTTCAACAGAGAGACGGACAGACGGACGGACATGTCTAGATCGTCTTAGATTTTTACGCTGATCAAGAATATATATACTTTATAGGGTGAATATACCCCCACCGCAGGATGGGGGTATATTCATTTTGTCATTCCGTTTCCAACATATCCAAATATCCATTTCCGACTCTATAAAGTATATATATTCTTGATCAGCGTAAAAATCTAAGACGATCTAGACATGTCCGTCTGTCCGTCTGTCTGTTGAAATCACGCTACAGTCTTTAAAAATAGAGATATTGAGCTGAAATTTTGCACAGATTCTTTTTTTGTCCATAAGCAGGTTAAGTTCGAAGATGGGCTATATCGGACTATATCTTGATATAGCCCCCATATAGACCGATCCGCCGATTTAGGGTCTTAGGCCCATAAAAGCCACATTTATTATCCGATTTTGCTGAAATTTGGGGCAGTGAGTTTTGTTAGGCCCTTCGACATCTTCTATGCCCGGCCCGAGACCTGATATAGCGCCCATATAAATCGACCTCCAGATTTTACGTCTTGATCCTCTAGAGGGCGCACTTCTTGTGTATCTTCTATGACATTTAATGGATGTTATTGGTCAAAGAATTGGATCAGTGTGTCAGTCCGCACATTGTTAATAGCCCCCTCGATGTCAATGCATACCGCCTGTGTGTACGTTTTGACATCGAAGTATTCTTCTATTTTATGCACAAACTCGTGCAGGGCAGTCTCCACCGACCTTCCCTTGACATAGGCATGCTGTTTGTATTTCACCAGTTCGCTGGATGTCCTACTCTTTATCATGGTGTCCGCAAATCGTTCATGGTTTTCAGTACAAAGGGCGTAAGGCTTATGGGTCTGTAGGCCTTTGGAATCGCATAACTTGCCTTGCCGGGCTTAGGTATAAACACCACCCTTGCCTCCTGCCAGGCTTTTGGAGTATATGCAAGTCCTGGGCACGCTGTATATACAAGTCCTTTCCCAGATGAGGCGCCAGATAGTCTGCCTCTTTCTGTAGTAACGCCGGAAATATTCCATCAGGTCCGGGTGACTTAAATGGTTTGAAGCTCTTCAAGGATTCCTTTACCATAAATTCTGTAGTTATAAACCTTCGATTAACGTCTTTTTTCCAAGATTCCGGTGTCTCCGTGAGTCCCGTCATATCCTGTGGAAAATGGGTTTTCATCAAAGCTTCAACATGTCCTCCGTTGTCTCTACTCTCACTCCCATGTCGTGTACTACAGTTTCAGTTTGGACATGGGTTTTTGAAAGAAACGTTTTTATCTTGGCGACATCATTAACTCTATCGACCTGTTCTCGCCCTGTATCGACCCCTTATGCAACTAAAACAAGTAAAAAGGCGTTAAGTTCGGCCGGGCCGAACTTTGGATACCCACCACCTCAGATATATATGTAAAACACCTTTCGTCAAAATCCGGTGAAAAATGCATACCTTATGCCCCATAGCAGCTATATCGAAATATGTTCCGATTTGGACCAAATACTTATAAGTACAAGTCATTTTTCAATTGCGTATAACAAAATATTGGTCTTTTAAGTAGCTATATCTAAAATTAAACCGATTTGAACCATGCACTAAACGGATGTCGAAATGCTTAGCATAAGTCACAGTGTAAAATTTAAGTGAAATCGGATTATAAATGCGACTTTATTGGACCAAGACAATAAATCGAGATATCGGTCTATATGGCACACCTGGACGGATCTGGATCAAACTTAAAAAGGATATCGAAGGGCCTAACACAACTGACCGTCCCAAATTTCGGCGTCATCGGACAATAAACGCGCATTTTATGACCTCAAAAACTTAGATCGAAAGCTATATCCAAATCTGAACCAATCTGTGCCATATTGCAGAAGTATGTCGAAGGGCTTAATTTAACCCACTGTCCCTAATTTCGGCCACATCGGACAATAAATGCGCCTTTTATGGGCCCAAAACCTTAAATCGAGAGATCGGTCTATATGGCAGCTATATCCAAATCTGGACCGATCTGAGCCAAATTGACAAGGGATGTCGAAGGGCCAAATATAACTCACTGTCCCAAATTTCAGCAAAATCGGATAACAAATGTGGCTTTTATGGGCCTAGGACCCTAAATCGTAGGATCGGTCTATATGGGGGCTATATCCAAATCTGGACCGATCTGAGCCAAATTGACGAAGGATGTCGAGGAGCCTAACATAACTCACTGTCCCAAATTTCAGCAAAATCGGATAATAAATGTGGCTTTTATGATCCTAAGACCCTAAATCGGAGGATCGGTCTATATGGGGGCTATATCAAGATATAGTCCGATATAGCCCATCTTCGAACTTAACCTGCTTATGGACAAAAAAAGAATATGTGCAAAGTTTCAGCTCAATATCCCTATTTTTGAAGACTGTAGCGTGATTTCAACAGACAGACGGACAGATGGACGGACATGTCTAGATCGTCTTAGATTTTTACGCTGATCAAGAATATATATACTTTAAAGGGTCGGAAATGGATATTTCGATGTGTTGCAAACGGAATGACAAAATGAATATACCCCCATCCTTCGGTGGTGGGTATAAAAAGAAATTTTAGAAATCGACAAGTCAGATAAAGTTTTCATTAGAAATGATACGATGCAGGTTGGATCGAAATGGATGTTTTGGTCGAAAAATCAGAAGTTGATGTGTGGAAAAAACATGCCTGAACCAGTATTGAAAGAATTATATGGAGAAAAATTAGATAGCGTAAATTTTGATTATAATTCATTATTAAATAACAAAAAAAAAAAAAAAATTGCGATGTATGTAAAACATAAATATCAGCCATTATGGTGTCTACCCCTGATAATCAGTTCAATAATATTCCATTATACATGCGAATCGCAAATTGGAACAACGAGTTTGAGAAACTTAATCTATTACTCAACAAAAAAGGTATCATAAATCCAATTGTTATTGGTGGTTTGAAAATTCGGATTGGGGAATTACAAAAAATTTCGATGAGATATTTCTAACGAAGTTTATCGGAGGACAAACTGAAAAAAAAACAAGTAAGAGCGTGCTAAGTTCGGCCGGGCCGAATCTTATAAACCCTCCACCATTGATCGCATTTCTCGAGTTCTATGCGCGGTATCTCTTTTTAGACAAACATAGAATATTGAATAAGAACTGTTATCCTATTGGAGCTATATCAAGTTATAGTCCGATTCGGACCATAATTGAATGCTGATTGACATTGTAGAAGTCATTGTGTAATATTTCAGTTCATTCGGATAAGAATTGCGCCTTGTATGGGCTCAAGAAGCAAAATCGGGAGATAGGTTTATATAAGAGCTGTATCAAGCTATTGATAGATTCAGACCATACTAGCCACGTATGTTAAAGGTCATGAGAGAAGCTCTTGTACAAAATTTCAGCCAAATCGGATGAGAATTGCGCCCTCTAGAGGTTCAAGAAGTCAAGATCCCAGATCGGTTTATATGGCAGCTATATCAGGTTCTATATCGATTTACGCCATACTTAGCACAGTTATTGGAAGTCATAACAAAACACCTCATGCAAAATTTCAGCCAAATCGGATGAGAATTGCGCCCTCAATTGGCTCAAGAAGTCAAGATCCAAGATCGGTTTATGTGACAGCTATACCAGATTACGAACCGATTTCAACCATACTTGGCACAATTATTGAATATCATAACAAAATACGTCATGCAAAATTTCATTCAAATTGAATGAGAATTGCGCACTCTAGGGGCTCAAGAAATCAAGACCCAAGATCAGTTTATATGGCAGCTATATCAGGTTATGAACCGATTTGAACCATACTTTGCACAATTTTTGGATATCAAAACAAAATACGTCATGCAAAATTTGATTCAAATCGGATAAGAATTGCGCACTCTAGGGGCTCAAGAAATCAAGACCCAAGATCGGTTTATATGGCAGCTATATCAGGTTATGGACCGATTCAAACCATACTTGGCACAGTTGTTGGATATCATAAAAAAATACGTCATGCAGAATTTCATTCCCTTTGGATAAGATTTGCGCCTTCTAGATGTTCTAGAAGTGAAGACCCAAGATCGGTTTATATGGCAGCTATATCAGGTTATGACCGATTTAAACCATACTTGGCACAGTTGTTGGATATCACAAAAAAACACGTCGTGCAAAATTGCATTCCAATCGGATAAGAATTGCGCAGTCTAGAGGCTCAAGAAGTCAAGACCCCAGATCGGTTTATATGACAGCTATATCAGGTTATGAACCGATTTGAACCATATTTGACACAGTTGTTGGACATCATAACAAAATACTACGTGCCAAAATTCATTCAAATTGGAAAAGAATTGCGCCCTCTAGAGGCTCAAGAAGTCAAGACCCAAGATCGGTTTATATGACAGCTATATAAGGTTATGGACCGATTAGAACCATACTTGGCACAGTGAGTTATGTTAGGCCCTTCAATATTCTTCGTCAATTTGGCCCACATCGGTCCAGATTTGGATATAGCTGCCATATAGACCGATCCTCCGATTTATGGTCTTAGGCCATAAAAGTCACATTTATTATCCGATTTTGCTGAAAAATGTGGACAGTGATTTGCCTTAGGCCCTTCGACATCTTTCTTCTATTTGGCCCTGATCGGTTCAGATTTGGATATAGCTGCCATATAGACCGATCTCTCGATTTAAGGTTTTGGGCCCATAAAAAGCGCATTTATTGCCCGATGTCGCCGAAATTTGGGATAATGATTTGTGTTGGGCCCTTCGATATTTGTCTTCAATTTAGCTCAGATCGGTTTAGATTCGGATGTAGCTGCCATATAGACCGATCTCTCGGTTGAACAATGACTTGTACTTATAAGCATTTGGTCTAAATCGGATAATATCTATAGAGCTGCTATGGGGCATAAGGTATGCATTTTTCACTGGATTTTGACGAAATGTGGTTCACATATATACACGAGGTGGTGGGTATCCAAAGTTCGGCCCGGCCGAACTTAACGCCTTCTTACTTGTTAAAGACTGCAGAGTGATTTCAACAGACAGACGGACAGACGGACGGACATGTCTAGATCGTCTTAGATTTTTACGCTGATGAAGAATATATATACTTTATAGGGTCGGAAATGGAAATTTCGATGTGTTGCAAACGAAATGACAAAACGAATATACCCATCCTTCGGTGGTGGGTATAAAAAATCGAAAGTTAAGAAATTAATTCCAGGGATAGAGATTTCATAAATTTTTGCTACGATTACGGTTTTGTGGCAATAAACGGAATGACCAAAGGAGATGAATGCGGCGAGTTAACGTTTATAAGCACTGTTGGGACATCTGTCAACGACATATGCGCAGTCACCCAAGTGTTTCTTTCCCATGTGGCACAACTCAAAGTAGACAATCAAACATTGTCAGACCATATGCTAAGTAATCTATCCTTGACACTCAAATCTATTACAGAAAATTCTGATACAAGCGCTCTGTTGCCAAAGCTTCAATGGAAAATGGCTGAATATCAAGAAAAACTAAGGGCATTAGTGGAAGTAAATTTTCTCGAGACGCTGCCGTTTGAAAACCTCACAAATCTCATTAAAGCAGCACAAACAATATTTCCCAAAACCAATCATACATATTTGTCAAAATGCCAAACGTCAATATTATATCCGTATGGAAAACAAGTAAAAAGGCGTTAAGTTCGGCCGGGCCGAACTTTGGATACCCACCACCTCGGGTATATATGTAAACCACCTTTCATCAAAATTCGGTAAAAATTTCATACCTTATACTCATATACCTCATACCGATCTGAACTATATACGACACGGATGTCGAAAAGCCGAACATAAGTCACTGTGTCAAATTTCAGTGAAATTGGATTATAAATGCGCCTTTTATGGGGACTTTAAATCGAGATAACGGTCTACATGGCAGCTATATCCAAATCTGGACCGATTTGGGCAAAGTTGCATAAACATGTCGAAGGGCCTAACACAAAGCACTGTCCCAAATTTCGGCGAAATCGGACAATAAATGCCTCTTTTATGGGCCCTAAACTTTAAATCGTGAGACCGGTCTATATGGCAGCTTTATTCAAATCTGGACCGATCTGAGCAAAATTGAAGAAGGACGTCGAAGAGCCTAACCAAACTCACTGTCTCAAATTTCAGCGACATCGGACAATAAGTGCGTCTTTTATGGCCCCTAAAACCTTGATATCGGTCTATATGGCAGCTATATCCAAATCTGGACCGATCTATCCGATATTGCAGAAGTATATCAAGGGGCTTAACTTAACTCACTGTTCCAAATTTCGGGGACATCGGAAAATGAATGAGCATTTTATGGGCCCAAAACCATAAATCAAGAAATCGGTCTATATGGCAGCTATATCCAAATCTGAACCGATCTGGACAAAATTGAAGAAATATGTCAAGGGGCCTAACACAACTCACTGTCCCAAATTTTAGCAAAAATCGGATAATAAATGTGGCTTTTATGGGCCTTACATCATTAATCGGAGGATCGATCTATATGTCAGCTATATCCAAATCTGGACCGATCTGAGCCAAATTATCGAAGGATGTCGATGGGTCTTACACAATTCGCTGTCCCGAATTTCATCAAAATCGGATAATATATGTGGCTTTTGTGGGCCTAAGACCCTAAATCGGAGGATCGGTCTATATGGCAGCTATATCCAAATCTGAACCGATCTGGGCGAATTTAACGAAGGAAGTCGAAGGGCCTAAGAGAACTCACTGTCCCGAATTTCATCAAAATCGGATAATATATGTGGCTTTTGTGGGCCTAAGACCCTAAATCGGAGGATCGGTCTATATGGCAGCTATATCCAAATCTGAACCGATCTGGGCGAATTAACCGAAGGAAGTCGAAGGGCCTAACGCAACTCATTGCCCCAAATTTCAACAAAATCGGATAATAAATGTGGCTTTTATGGGCCTATGACCTTAAATCGGCGGATCGGTCTATATGGGGGCTATATCGAGATATAGTCCGATATAGGCCATCTTTGAACTTAACCTGCTTAAAGACCAAAAAAGAATCTGTGCAAAATTTCAGCTCAATATCTGTATTTTTAAAGACTGTAGCTTGATTTCAACAGACAGACGGACGGACATGTCTAGATCGTCTTAGATTTTTACGCTGATCAAGAATATATATACTTTATAGGGTCGGAAATGGAGTTTTCGATGTGTTGCAAACGGAATGACAAAATGAATATACACCCATCCTTCGGTGGTGGGTATAAAAATAGATCAAGTAAATAACTCCATAGATTGGTGGAAGGTGGCCAAGGGAAATCGCAACAAACATTTGCTGAACGATATTGCTGTACAGACAGAGGAACTGAAGACTCACTTTGAGCAATTATTGAATCGGACCCAATTATGCGGGGATGTACAAAACGCCTATATGTACCATACAGATGAGGACTTGGAGGTAGAGAAAACTTAAAACAAGTAAAAGCGTGCTAAGTTCGGCCGGGCCGAATCTTATATACCCTCCACCATGGATCGCATTTGTCGAGATCTTTTCCCGGCATCTCTTCTTAGGCAAAAAAGGATATAAGAAACGATTTGCTCTGCTATTAGAGCGATATCAAGATATGGTCCGGTTTGGACCACAATTAAATTATATGTTGGAGACCTGTGTAAAATGTCAGCCAATTCGAATAAGAATTGCGCTCTTTGTGAGCTCAAAAAGTAAAATAGAGAGATCGATTTATATGGGAGCTGCATCGGGCTACGGACCGATTCAGACCATAATAAACATGTATGTTGATGGTCATGAAAGAATCCGTCGTTCAAAATTTCAGGCAAATCATATAATAATTGCGACCTCTAGAGGCTCAAGAAGTCAAGATCCCAGATCGGTTTATATGGCACCTATATCGGGTTATGAACCGACTTGTACTTTATTTGACATGGTTATTGAAAGTAACAATAACAAGTAAAAGCGTGCTAAGTTCGGCCGGGCCGAATCTTATATACCCTCCACCATGGATCGCATTTGTCAAGTTCTTTTCCCGGCATCTCTTCTTAGGCAAAAAAGGATATAAGAAAAGAGTTACTCTGCTATTAAAACGATATCAAGATATGGTCCGGTTCGGACCACAATTAAATTATATGTTGGAGGCCTGTGTAAAATTTCAGCCAATTCGTTTAAGAATTGCGCCCATTGGGGCTCACGAAGTAAAATAGAGAGAACGATTTATATGGGATCTGTATCGGGCTATAGACCGATTCAGACCATAATAAACACGTTTGTTGATGGTCATGAGAGGATCCATCGTACAAAATTTCAGGCATATCGGATAATAATTGCGACCTCTAGGGGTCAAGAAGTCAAGATCCCAGATCGGTTTATATGGCAGCTATATCAGGTTATAAACCGATTTGAACCTTATTTGACCCAGTTGTTGAAAGTAAAAATAAAATACGTCATGCAAAATTTCAGCCAAATCGGATAGGAATTGCGGCCTCTAGAAGCTCAAGAAATCAAATCCCCAGATCTGCTTATATGACAGCTATATCAGTTTATGAACCGATTTGAACAATACTTGGCACAGTTGTTGGATATCATAACGAAATACTTCGTGCAAAAATTCATTCAAATCGGATAAGAATTGTGCCCTCTAGAGGGTCAAGAAGTCAAGACCCAAGATCGGTTTATATGGTAGCTATATCAGGTTATGGACCGATTTGAACCATACTTGGCACAGTTGTTGGGTATCATAACAAAACTCGTCGTGCGAAATTCCATTCCAATCGGATAAGAATTGCGCCCTCTAGAGGGTCAAGAAGTCAAGACCCAAGATCGGTTTATATGGTAGCTATATCAGGTTATGGACCGATTTGAACCATACTTGGCACTGTTGTTGGATATCATAGCAAAACACGTCATGCAAAATTTCGTTCCAATCGGATAAGAATTGCGCACTCTACAGGCTTAAGAAGTCAAGACCCAAAATCGGTTTATATGGCAGCTATATCAAAACATGGACCGATATGGCCCATTTACAATACCAACCGACCTACACTAATAAGAAGTATTTGTGCAAAATTTCAAGCGGCTAGCTTTACTCCTTCGGAAGTTAGCGTGCTTTCGACAGACGGACGGACGGACGGACGGACGGACGGACGGACGGACGGACGGACGGACGGACAGACGGACGGACATGGCTAGATCGACATAAAATTTCACGACGATCAAGAATATATATACTTTATGGGGTCTCAGACGAATATTTCGAGTAGTTACAAACAGAATGACGAAATTAGTATACCCCCCATCTTATGGTGGAGGGTATAAAAAACGTCTTGCTAAATTTCAGCCAAATCGGATAGGAACTGCGCCCTCAAGAAGCTCAAGAAGTCAAGTCCCCAGATCTGTTTATATGACAGCTATATCAGGTTATAAACCGATTTGAACCATATTTGGCACAGTTGTTGGATATTATAACAAAACACGTCTTGCAAAATTGCATTCCAATCGGATAAGAACTGCGCACTCTAAACGCTCAAGAAGTCAAGACCCAAGATCGGTTTATATGGCAGCTATATAAGGTTATAGACCGATTTGAACCATACTTGGCACAATTGTTGGATATCGTAACAAAACACGTCGTGCAAAATTGCATTCCAATCGGATAAGAACTGCGCACTCTAAACGCTCAAGAAGTCAAGACCCAAGATCGGTTTATATGGCAGCTATATCAGGTTATGGACCGATCTGAACCATACTTGGCACAGTTGTTGGATATTATAACAAAACACGTCGTCCAAAATTTCATTCCAATCGGATAAGAATTGCGCACACTAGAGGCTCAAGAAGTCAAGACCCAAGATCGGTTTATATGGCAGCTATATCAAAACATGGACCGATATGGCCCATTTACAATACCAACCGAACTACACTAATAAGAAGTATTTGTGCAAAATTTCAAGCGGCTAGCTTTACTCCTTCGGAAGTTAGCGTGCTTTCGACAGACAGACGGACGGACGGACAGACGGACGGACATGGCTAGATCGACATAAAATTTCACGACGATCAAAAATATAATATATACTTTATGGGGTCTAAGATGAATATTTCGAGTAGTTACAATCAGAATGACGAAATTAGTATACCCCCCATCTTATGGTGGAGGGTATAAAAATCAAAAATTAATAAAGCCCCTGGCGAAGACCGTAACCCTACGAATTTTATAAGTTTGCCACTGATGAATTTCTTCAAGAAGTAACCAAAACGTTTAATGAAATGTTCGAGCAGTGCAAAGTCGATCGGTCATTTCTTAAAAGTATAATCTTTCTCATTTTCAAAAAAAGAGAATAAACAAGTAAAAGCGTGCTAAGTTCGGCCGGGCCGAATCTTATATACCCTCCACCATGGATCGCATTTGTCGAGTTCTTTTCCCGGCATCTCTTCTTAGGCAAAAAAGGATATAAGAAAAGAGTTGCTCTGCTATTAAAACGATATCAAGATATGGTCCGGTTCGTACCACAATTAAATTATATGTTGGAGACCTGAGTAAAATTTCAGCCAATTCGTATAAGAATTGCGCCCATTGGGGCTCACGAAGTAAAATAGAGAGAACGATTTACATGGGATCTGTATCGGGCTATAGACCGATTCAGACCATAATAAACACGTTTGTTGATGGTTATGAGAGGATCCATCGTACAAAATTTGAGGCATATCGGATAATAATTGCGACCTCTAAGGGTCAAGAAGTCAAGATCCCAGATCGGTTTATATGGTAGCTATATCAGGTTATGAACCGATTTGAACCTTATTTGACACAGTTGTTGAAAGTAAAAATAAAATACGTCATGCAAAATTTTAGCCAAATCGGATAGGAATTGCGCCCTCTAGAGGCTCAAGAAGTCAAATCCCCAGATCTGTTTATATGACAGCAATATCAGGTTATGGACCGACCAACCATTCTTGGCACAGTTGTTGGATATCATAACGAAATACTTCGTGCAAAAATTCATTCAAATCGGATAAGAATTGCGCACTCTAGAGGCTTAAGAAGTCAAGACCCAAGATCGGTTTATATGGCAGCTATATCAGGTTATGGACCGATTTGAACCATACTTAGCACAGTTGTGTGATATCATAACAAAACACGTCGTGCAAAATTTCATTCTGATCGGATAAGAATTGCGCACGCTAGAGGCTCAAGAAGTCAAGACCCAAGATCGGTTAATATGGCAGCTATATCAGGTTATGGAACGATGTGAACTATACTTGGCACAGTTGTTGGATATCATAACAAAACACGTCGTGCAAAATTTCATTCCAATCGGATAAGAATTGCGCTCTCTAGAGGCTCATGAAGTCAAGACCCAAGATCGGTTTATATGGCAGCTATATCAGGTTATGGACCAATTTGAACCAAACTTGGCACAGTTGTTGGATATCATAACAAAACACGTCGTGCAAAATTTCATTCCAATCGGATAAGAATTGCGCTCTCTAGAGGCTCATGAAGTCAAGACCCAAGATCGGTTTATATGGCAGCTATATCAAAACATGGACCGATATGGCCCATTTACAA
Source organism: Stomoxys calcitrans (assembly GCF_963082655.1). Classification (NCBI taxonomy): domain Eukaryota; kingdom Metazoa; phylum Arthropoda; class Insecta; order Diptera; family Muscidae; genus Stomoxys; species Stomoxys calcitrans. Next base: position 63,882,347 of record NC_081552.1, read on the forward strand.
TACCAACCGACCTACACTAATAAGAAGTATTTGTGCAAAATTTCAAGCGGCTAGCTTTACTCCTTCGGAAGTTAGCGTGCTTTCGACAGACAGACGGACGGACGGACGGACAGACGGACGGGCATGGCTAGATCGACATAAAGTGTCGCGACGATCAAGAATATATATACTCTATGGGGTCTCAGACGAATATTTCGAGTAGTTACAAACAGAATGACGAAATTAGTATACCCCCCATCTTATGGTGGAGGGTATAAAAATTACCTTGAAATTATCGTAGCATATCTTCTTGGCCAAAAATAATGATGGATATACTAACAGAACGTCTTGCTGATTGGGCTACAAAAAATAATAAGCTAAATGAGTACCAAGTGGTATTTCACTGCAGATAACGTATTTAACTTGACATCAATCGTGCACATAAACTGGTTCAAAAACAAAAAGACCTACACATTTTTCCTGGACTTCAAAGTCAAAGTCGTGGACAGCATCGCGCTGGTGTATCGACTAAGGTCGTACATTTTACTGCAAAGGTGTATGAGAAGACCGAATGTCACAACTACCGGAGTAAAGCAAGGTTGTCTAATGTCTCCTTTACTTTTTGCCTCATATCGAGATGATATATACGACTCCATCGGTGGCGGTATAGAAGTTGATGAAATAAATATCAGGGTATTGCCATACGCGGATGATATTGTAATAAGTGCAAATGGGAAAACCGTAATTCAAAATATGATAAATAATTTGGAAACATGCATATGGTGGCATATGAAAGTGAATTTGGAAAAATCAAAAATCATGGTGTTTAGAAAAGGTGAAAAGTTATCAGCAAATGAAAAATGGTACTATAAAGGAAACGAAATTTGTAACACCTCAGAATATTGCTGTTTAGGTATGATTTTAACTCCAAAACTAGCATTCAACAAACATGTGCAATCTAAAAATCATGGTGCTAAGAATTGCATAAATTCAAATTGGCGAAACTTTTTTAATGGATGTACCAAGCATGATTTGAATCGGTCTAAAAACTGATTAATTCCCATATAAACCGATCGCACGATTTTGCTTCTTGACCCTCTAGAGGATTTAATTCTCATCCGAGGTAGCTGAAATTTTGCACAATGCACTTCTTCTATATCCTTTAATATATATGCCTGATATAGCTCCCTTATAAACCGATTGTACTTCTTGAACCTCTGGAGGGTGTAATTCTTATCCGATTTAGCTAAAATTTACACAGTGGCTTATTCTACGCCCTCATATATAAAGGTGCCAAATACTGTCTGAATTGCTCCATAACCAGATATAGCTCCCATGCAAACCGATCTTCCCATTATACTTCTTAAGTCTCTCTAGGGCGTAATTCTTATCCGATTTGGTTGAGATTTTGCACAATAGGATCTTCTTTTGTCTATAACAGCGACAAATGCGATCTATGGTGGAGGGTATATAAGATTCGGTCCGGCCGAACTTAGCAAGCTTATACATGTTACTTTTCATTTGTTTCTCAAAGAAGTCTCTATAGTTTTCAGGTTGCGGGTTACTAGCCTAGCGCCCCAACAGTATGGGTTATGTGGGATCGCACATGTATCTCTGCTTGTTTGAAGATCCGACGTACTCCTCCAACCGGCCCTAACCTGAAGTTGGGTACAGTGAACTACGTAGGTTAAGGTCCAAATCATCCTCCCAATATATCGCGCAGTTAGGATCATATTTGCATATAACTGCTATATATACCGATATAACGATTTACGGCTTGAATCCTTATGAGACCCATTGATTACCAGATTTTACTGAAACTTGTAACAGTGAATTGTTGCGAATTTGACCCAGAACAGGTCGTATATAGCTACTTTGGGTTCATAAATGGAGCATATTTCACCAAAATTCGGCCCGGTAAAATTTATTTAGAAATTTCCGACTAGTTTTACCAAGTAGGTAATATAATCGTACTCATATTGGACAAAAAAAATCATTGTAGTTATAATTATACACGATCCGATTTTATGAAACTTTGTGCACTTGTTCCATGGCAAATTTTTTTTAGATCTGACTAAATCCATGGCATTTACAACAATTTAATCCTATATACGATTAAAGGTTGAAACTTTATCTGAATATGACAAGGGACGGATTTGAGCACATATGCTGGAAATTTGAGGTCCAATTGGTGAGGCATTCATTGTTATAACGGGCTGCCACTATAATAGAGGGTGCGCAAGAAAACTTACTTATTTTAAAGTTTTTAATGCAGTCTTGAAAATGGCATATGATAAATGGTGTCCCCCGTGCGCGTGTACTGATTAAGTCCATTTTTGAAATTTGTGTCCACTGTTTGCAGCTTATCAATCGGTATGTTGGCAATGGCGTCGCCCGGACCCAAATCAGCAGAGCTTGCTGGGCAATGGAGATTGCCTCTGAGAGAGATGAGGCGGCCGACTTCCTCACTCTTTCGATATTTTCCGGAGTTTTGATAGTTCGTTGAAGTCCATTTCTATGTTTAGCGACACTTCCACACTGCCGAAATGAGTTAATGCTTGACAGAATGGAATTACGACCAGGAACGAGTCGTGAGCGGGGAAGGCACGTTGCGTAGCAACAAGTGAGCGACCGATAGAAAATAAGCTATTGACGGAGAAGGCCCACTGCCTCTATAGACCAACGCATGATGACATCTGACTGGAGAGAGGATAACAAACTTGGGGAATTCCCCCCTCGCCCAGATGCGTCTCCTCTCGACCCCCTCCCTGCCCAACTCACCGCTTGGAAGTTTCTTTCAAATAAGTAAGTTTCTCTGGCGCACCCTGTACAATCACCAAACCAATAGTGAACAATTTTAATTCAAATTTAAACAGTTAAAGTTAAATTCAAAAGTTAAATAGTGTCCAAGGAAATACCTATAATAACTCAAGTCGCTGTGGCCTCTATCTACTACCCTTCGCTTATCACATACGTCCCTTCAATATAATTCCAATAAATTACAATATAACAAGTTTGTATCTCATAACTTCTTCCCAAGTACATATTACAATTTGCCATAAAACCTATGCTTAAAAAGGATTTATGTATGAAAATAGAAAGGTGTCGCTGATATATCATTAAAAATGTTGAAAAGAGTTTGCCTTATTTCTTAATGCAGATAAATGATGGTAAAGAGTATTCTCATAGTCATTTCCTTAAAGCCTTATATATACACATATGTATATTCCCATATGAATATCTTTTAAAATATATGTACACTCACATATTCTACGTATAGTATGTCGATAAGAAATGTGTTCTTCATGTGACCTTTTGCGGATTCGTGCCTCAGATAACGTTCATATTTTACCTGACATCCACCACTTTCCTTTAAGATTATGAAAATTCTCTCGAAGAAAAACTATGAAGCATTAAAGAGAAAGTGAGAATAAGTATGGATATTTTGAATGTTGTAGTAGTTTTTCTCGAATTTGCTAAGCGCTACTGTACCTTGGTGAAGTTCTGGTTGGTCGGCGGGCTCTGGTTGGTTGGCGGTTGGTTGGGTTATTGGTGCGTTTATCAACGAGTTTTTACCTATTAATTTTACTCGTTCACGTTAGTATCAATTTGGTCTCAGATTTAAGACATTTTTTTCGGGTGTATCTCCAACCCTTGGTTTCCAGGAAGCTATCTCCTTGTATGACATAGGGCAGACGCCATGTATTCATTTCATTTCTTTTTCTTGAATGCAAACACAAAGATTTACTGTGGTCATAAAAAATTGAATTACAACTTTAAGTGAATGGAAATTTATGACGCTCCAAAGAGATGTAATATGCATATCTGAAGCATAAGAAAGTAAAGTATTTTAACTATCAAAAATATTTTGTTTAATATCATTGTATACATATTAGAGGCGAGGCGAAAAGGCTACGACCGAATATAAAAATCTAAAGGGTATTTATGATACAAATTTATAACATATCGACAATGACACTTTTTAATAGCAACATAAAAACCAGTTTTTCTATATCATCAAAATTAATCAATCATATTTTTTAAGAGTTTTCAATTTGGTCTATATTAAATGCCACACAATGAAACAATTATCATTTCCTATCATAAACCTAAACTCAAATACCATTCCTTAAAGTTCAAAAAGGTCACAATTCTTCCTAATAATTTATGGGAATTTGGCCATGTATGATTTTGACTGGGACCAAAGACTTAATAAAATCAAGTTTGGCTAACTGCACCGCACTTGTATTTGGTATCACAGTGCGTATGATTTACATTCATAACACACCAGCTACAGTGATTATGATAATAATCATACAGCACCAGGCTAACGCTCACATACAAAAGAATATGAAAGCAAACCACTAAGTGAAGTACAGAATCGATAAGTGTCTAATATTGAATTTAGGGTGAATTAAGCAATTTAAAGGTTTTACTTGCAGATAAAAATATTTGAATTTAAAAAAAAGTTCTTTGAATGAATTTTTCAAATATATATCTTATGACCTATATCAAGTTATTGACCGATTTGGACCGTTCGATGTAATGGCTATTAGAAGTCATAGAAAACAAGTAAAAGCGTGCTAAGTTCGGCCGGGCCGAATCTTATATACCCTCCACCATGGATCGCATTTATCGAGTTCTTTTCCCGGCATCTCTAATTTGGCAAAAAAGGATATAAGAAAAGAGTTGCTCTGCTATTAAAACGATATCAATTATGGTCCGGTTCGGACCACAATTAAATTATATGTTGGAGACCTGTGTAAAATTTCAGCCAATTCGTATAAGAATTGCGTCCATTGGGGCTCACGAAGTAAAATAGAGAGAACGATTTATATGGGATCTGTATCGGGCTATAGACCGATTCAGACCATAATAAACACGTTTGTTGATGGCCATGAGAGGATCCATCGTACAAAATTTAAGGCATATCGGATAATAATTGCGACCTCTAGGGATCAAGAAGTCATGATCCCAGATCGGTTTATATGGCAGCTATATCAGATTATGAACCGACTTGAACCTTATTTGACACAGTTGTTGAAAGTAAAAATAAAATACGTCATGCAAAATTTCAGCCAAATCGGATAAGAATTGCGCCCTCTAGAAGCTCAAGAAGTCAAATTCCCAGATCTGTTTATATGACAGCTATATCAGTTATGAACCGATTTCAACCATACTTGGCACAGTTGTTGGATATCATAACGAAATACTTCGTACCAAAATTCATTCAAATCGGATAAGAATTGTGCCTTCAAGAAGTTAAGACCCAAGATCAGTTTATATGGCAGCTATATCAGGTTATGGACCGATTTGAACCATACTTGGCACAGTTGTTGGATATTATAACAAAACACGTCGTGCAAAATTTCATTCCAATCGGATAAGAATTGCGCACTCTAGAGGCTCAAGAAGTCAAGACCTAAGATCGGTTTATATGGCAGCTATATCAAAACATGGACCGATATGGCCCATTTACAATACCAACCGACCTACACCAATAAGATGTATTTGTGCAAAATTTCAAGCGGCCAGCTTTACTCCTTCAGAAGTTAGCGTGCTTTCGACACACAGACGGACGGACGGACAGACGGACGGACGGACGGACAGACGGACGGACGGACGGACAGACGGACGGACGGACGGACGGACAGACGGACGGACAGACGGACGGACATGGCTAGATCGACATAAAATGTCACGACGATGAAGAATATATATACTTTATGGGGTCTCAGACGAATATTTCGAGTAGTTACAAACAGAATGACGAAATTAGTATACCCCCCATCTTATGGTGGAGGGTATAAAAAAGTTCTTTGAATGAATTTTTCAAATATATATCTTATGACCTATATCAAGTTATTGACCGATTTGGACCGTTCGTTGTAATGGCTATTAGAAGTCATAGAAAAAAGGCAAATCAGGGATCGGTTTCTAGGCGTCTATACGAGTTTCAGGCTATGAACTGAACGACATGTGCAAAATTATAGCCAATTGGAAGGCTGAAAATGCGAATTCTCATTCCGTTTAAAGTATATATATTCTTCATTGTCGTAAAAATCTAAGATGATTTAGCCATTTTCGCTCGTCTGTCCGCCGTCCATTTCTCTGTTGAAATCACGCTAAAGTCTTTAAAAATAGAAATATTGAGTTGAGACATGTCCACAAATTCATTTTTTCCAAGTTAATGGCTCTTACGCTTTGAATCGCAGAGTATGGACAGACCAAATATAGAGTGGGAGCAATGCTACAATTGGGTGGCTGTTTGGTGTGCGCCATTAACTTCCATAGGCAGGTTAAGTTCGAAGATGGGCTTCATCAGACTATATCTTGATATAGGCTGATATATATTGACCGCTCGGACGATTTCGTTAAAATTTAGGACATTGAGTTGTGTTAGGCCTCTCGACAATCTTGTTCAATACGCCCAGATCGGTCCAGTTTTAAATATAGCTGTCATATAGACTGATCTCTGGATATAAGGTCTTGAGCCCATAAAAGGCGCATTTATAATCCGATTTCGCTGAAATTTGGGTCACTTAGTCATTTTCGGCCCCTCCACATCCTTGTTCAATATAGACCAAATCCGTTAAGATTTGGATATAGCTGCCATTTAGACTAATCTCTCGATTTATGGTCTCGGGCACATAATAGGAGCATTTATTTTCAGATTTCGCTGATATTTGGATTGGCGAGTTGCGTTAGTCTCCTCGACACACCTATTCAATACGGCCCAGATTGGTCTAGATTTGGATATAGCTGGCATGTATACCGTCCTCCCGATTTGAAGTTTAAGACCCATACAAACTGAGTTTATTAACCGATTTCGGTAAAATAATGCATAATGCGTCGAGCCCCTCGACATTCATACCGATTATGTTTAAAATATATATTGCGATATAACTGCCATACAGACCGATCTCTTAATTTAAGGCTTTGGACCCATAAAAGGCGTATTTATTGTCCGAATCCGCTGAGATTTAGGATAGCGAGTTGTGCTAGGCTCCTCGATATCCCTGTTTAATACGGTCCGAATAGGTACCGATTTGGATGTAGCTGTCATATATACCGATATCCCAATCTAAAGTTTCAGATCTATAACAAGTAAAAGCGTGCTAAGTTCGGCCGGGCCGAATCTTATATACCCTCCACCATGGATCGAATTTGTCGAGTTCTTTTCCCGGCATCTCTTCTTAGGCAAAAAAGGATATAAGAAAAGAGTTGCTCTGCTATTAAAACGATATCAAGATATGGTCCGGTAAAATGTCAGCCAATTCGTATAAGAATTGCGCCCATTGGGGCTCACGAAATAAAATAGAGAGAACGATTTATATGGGATCTGTATCGGGCTATAGACCGATTCAGACCATAATAAACACGTTTGTTGATGGTCATGAGAGGATCCGTCGTACAAAATTTCAGGCATATCGGATAATAATTGCGACCTCTAGGGGTCAAGAAGTCAAGGTCCCAGATCGGTTTATATGGCAGCTATATCAGGTTGTGAACCGATTTGAACCTTATTTGACACAGTTGTTGAAAGTAAAAATAAAATACGTCATGCAAAATTTCAGCCAAATCGGATAAGAATTGCGCCCTCTAGAAGCTCAAGAAGTCAAATCCACAGATCTGTTTATATGACAGCTATATCAGGTTATGGGCCGATTTCAACCATACTTGGCACAGTTGTTGAATATCATAACGAAATACTTCGTGCAAAAATTCATTCAAATCGGATAAGAATTGTGCCCTCTAGAGGCTCAAGAAGTCAAGACCCAAGATCGGTTTATATGGCAGCTATATCAGGTTATGGACCGATTTAAACCATACTTGGCAAGGTTGTTGGGTATGATAACAAAACACGTCGTGCGAAATTCCATTCCATTCGGATAAGAATTGCGCACCCTAGAGGCTCACGAAGTCAAGACCCAAGATCGGTTTATATGGCAGCTATATCAGGTTATGAACCGATTTGAACCATACTTAGCACAGTTGTTGGATATAATAACAAAACACGTCGTGCAAAATTTCATTTCAATCGGATAAGAATTGCGCACGCTAGAGGCTTAAGAAGTCAAGACCCAAGATCGGTTTATATGGCAGCTATATCAGGTTATGAACCGATTTGAACTATACTTGGCACAATTGTTGGATATCATAACAAAACACGTCGTGCAAAATTTCATTCCAGTCGGATAAGAATTGCGCACTCTAGAGGCTCAAGAAGTCAAGACCCAAGATCGGTTTATATGGCAGCTATATCAAAACATGGACCGATATGGCCCATTTACAATACCAACCGACCTACACTAATAAGAAGTATTTGTGCAAAATTTCAAGCGGCTAGCTTTACTCCTTCGGAAGTTAGCGTGCTTTCGACAGACAGACGGACGGACAGACGGACGGACATGGCTAGATCGACATAAAATTTCAGAACGATCAAGAATATATATACTTTATGGGGTCTCAGACGAATATTTCGAGTAGTTACAAACAGAATGACGAAATTAGTATACCCCCCATCTTATGGTGGAGGGTATAAAAAGTAAATGCATCAACCAATATCGCTGAAATTTAGCACAGTGAGTTCATTTATTTACCCCTTGACACTCGTATCGAGTTTACCATACTATATCGGGCTATATTTGGATATTGCTGGGATATAAATCGATCTCAAGATTAAAGTTCTTGGAACAATAAAAGCACAATTATTACTCGATTTCGTTGAACTTTGACACAGCGGCCTGTGTTAGGCTCTTCCACATTCATGTTCAATATGGTTCAGATCGGTCTATATTTGGATATAGCTGTCATATACATGCAAGGGTGATGTTTTTTTGACTTTCTTTACCTACCACCATCGGATGGGGCTATAGTAATCTATTTATTTCGTTTGTAACACATCCAAATATTCGTCTAAGGCCCCATAAAGTTTATATATTCTTGATCGTCTCGACGTTCTGAGTCGAGACCGTCCTTCTGTGGAAATCACTATAACGGTCGACGCGTAAATCTAGCTGCTTGAAATTTTGCACAGATCTTTCTTATCGTTGTTGATGATTGCAAGGGGCCATATCGAGATTTGAATATAAACCGTTCCCCCGATTTAATTCCTTGAGCCCCTAAAAGCCTCAATTTTCATCTGATTTGCCTGAAATTTTGAACAAAGACTTGTGTTATGACTTCTAACATCCATAATAAGCTTGATCGGGTTGGACACAGATATAGACCCCATGTAAACCGATTCCCGGATTTGATTTCTTAAGCCCTAAGAAGCCTCAATTTTCATCCGATTTGACTGAGATTTATAACAAAGACGTGAGTTACGGCTTGTAACACCCATGCTATGTATGATCCGAATCGGTCTGTGAACAGATATAGCCTCCATATAACCTGATTCCTGTACTTGACATCTTGAGCTCTAAGAAACCTTAAATTTCGTCCGATTTGGCTGAAATTTGAAACAAAGACTTGAGTTATGACTTTCAACATCCATGCAAATCGGTCTGTAAACAGATAAAAGCCCATATAAACCGATTTCCGGATTTGATTTCTTGAGCCCTTAGAAGCCTCAATTTTCATCCGATTTGACTAAGATTTATAACAAAGACTTGAATTACGACGTTCAACATCCATGTTATGAATGCCTCGAATCGGTCTGAAAATAGATATAGCCCCCATATAAACCGAACCCCGGATTAGACTTCTTGAGCTCTTAGAAGCCTCAATTTTCATCCGATTTGAAATTTGGAACAAAGACTTGAGTTATGACTTTCAATATCCATGCTATGAATGATCCGAATCGGTCCATAAACAGATATAGCCCCCCATATAAACCGATCCCAGGATTTGACTTCTTGAGGTCGTAGAAGCCTCAATTTTCATCCGATTTGGATGAAATTTGGATCAGTCGATCGAAAATCCGTTTTTGATTTAAAAGCTGTTCGGTAAAAATTCCATCCAACTTTTGTCGTATATGTTTATCATGTTTTTATACCCTCCACCATAAGATGGGGGGTATACTAATTTCGTCATTCTGTTTGAAACTACTCGAAATATTCGTCTGAGACCCCATAAAGTATATATATTCTTGATCGTCGTGACATTTTATGTCGATCTAGCCATGTCCGTCCGTCCGTCCGTCTGTCTGTCGAAAGCACGCTAACTTTTGAAGGAGTAAAGCTAGCCGCTTGAAATTTTGCACAAATACTTCTTATCAGTGTAGGTCGGTTGGTATTGTAAATGGGCCATATCGGTCCATGTTTTGATATAGCTGCCATATAAACCGATCTTGGGTCTTGACTTCTTGAGCCTCTAGAGTGCGCAATTCTTATCTGATCACAATGAAATTTGCACGACGTGTTTTGTTATGATATCCAACAACTGTGCCAAGTATAGTTCAAATCGGTCCATAAGTTGATATAGCTGCCATATAAACTGATCTTGGGTCTTGACTTCTTGAGCCTCTAGAGTGCGCAATTCTTATCCGATCACAATGAAATTTTGAACGACGTGTTTTGTTATGATATCCAACAACTGTGCCAAGTATGGTTCAAATCGGTCCATAACCTGATCTAGCTGCCATATAAACTGATATTGCGTCTTGACTTCTTGAGCCTCTAGAGTGCGCAATTCTTATCTGATCGCAATGAAATTTTGCACGACGTGTTTTGTTATGATATCCAACAACTGTGTCAAGTATGGTTTAAATTGGTCCATAACCTGATATAGCTGCCATATAAACCGATCTTGGGTCTTGACTTCTTGAGCCTCTAGAGGGTACAATTCTTATCCGATTTGAATGAATTTTCGCACGAAGTATTTCGTTATGATATCCAACAACTGTGCCAAGTGTGGTTGAAATCGGTCTATAACCTGATATAGATGTCGGTCCATAACCTGATAACAGATCTGGTGATTTGACTTCTTGAGCTTCTAGAGGGCGCAATTCCTATCCGATTTGGCTGAAATTTTGCATGACGTATTTTATTGTAACTTTCAACAACTGTGTCAAATAAGGTTCAAATCGGTTCATAACCTGATATAGCTGCCATATAAACCGATCTGGGATCTTGACTTCTTGACCCCTAGAGGTCGCAATTATTATCCGATATGCCTGATATTTTGTACGATGGATCCTCTCATGACCATCAACAAACGTGTTTATTATGGTCTGAATCGGTCTATAGCCCGATACAGATCCCATATAAATCGTTCTCTCTATTTTACTTCGTGAGCCCCAATGGGCGCAATTCTTATACGAATTGGCTGAAATTTTACACAGGTCTCCAACATATAATTTAATTGTGGTCCGAGCCGGACCATATCTTGATATCGTTTTAATGGCAGAGCAACTCTTTTCTTATATCCTTTTTCGCCTAAGGAGAGATGCCGGGAAAAGAACTCGACAAATGCGATCCATGGTGGAGGGTATATAAGATTCGGCCCGGCCGAACTTAGCACGCTTTTACTTGTTATAAGTCCTAAAGTTTGCCTAATATATTAGAGATAAAATTAGAAAAGGTGGTAGAACTAAAACTAAGAAACACGAAGACTTTGCAACGTTGTAAATTTTTTCCTTTTCTTTCCCACTAATTGATGACAAATGGGCTAGCCGTATTTGTAAGTGCAATGCAAAACTTGCACTCATAGATAAAAGACTGGTGACTAATATTATTTTAACACATTTCCTCACATAAGGTGGGTATAAAGTTCGTGTTTCACAGTGAAAAGTAATATTTTTACGATTACTTTTTGCAGATAATAGATTTTAAATCAAAAAGACTTTTTGATTTCATTCATTAAGGCATTCTCGTCATGTATGATTAAATTTTAATGAGTGTTATGTTATCAGTGATATTTTTGTAGTTTTTCAAAAAAGAATTCGTGAAAAACATGGGTATTTCACCTTTTTGTAAACATGCAAATTGACTCGTCAAATTTCATTCAAGAATTTCATGCAAAACATATAAGGAAATCTTAATTCGCAAAATCTTTTTTTAGTAAAAAGATTTTCTTGGAAGAAAATCAAAAATTCAAAAAGTAAATTTTAAAATGTTTTAAATAATCATTCACTGTGCTCAAATCTACGGTCAAAGCCAACAGAACTAAAAATTTTCTACAGAAATTTTGGACACTTAATCACTATGAGCGCCGTATCAATTGCCTTAAATACTGTATGGTGAATTATGGAATTCCAAGAAAATTGGAAATGGCTTTATTTGAAATAATTACTTTAAAATTTAATTTAATTTGGGTGATCATTTCGGTTTTTTAAAATTGTCTTTCCGAATCCGTAGAATTTGTCTTTTTATTGCTGTTGTAATTCAAATAATTTATAATTAAATATTACTAATTATTCTTTGGAATTAAACTTTTCCAAAATACTTCATTTGAAGACAGAAATTTTAATTAAAATATTGAACGAAAATTAAGAGGAAATTCATATAGAATTTTGTCTAAGAAAGATTTTTGTAAATATTTGTCTTTCGGAACTATTTTCATAATTTTTTTTTTGTGAAACAAAATTCCATGATGATAATGGCTTAAAGAAACTTTTAATAACTTTTCATTTAAAAAACACAAAAATTTTACATATCAAAAAATTACATTACTGTTGGGTTTTTAAAAAAGGTTTCATTAACTTATTAACGACAAAAAATACCCAAGAATAGAGCTGCGTTAGAAAAATTTTAGCTGGAATTTGGAAAGAGGTATCGCAATGAAATTTGGATTAGCGTAAATTGGACGACTGAACACAGTAATGTGCAAAATTTTCGTGCATAACAAATTTTCGTGCAAATTGCAGCTTCCAGGGGCTCAAGAAGTCAAATCGGGATATCGGTTTATATGGGAGCTATATCAGGTTAAAGACCGATTTGAACCATACTTGGCACGGTTGTTGGGAGTCGTTCAGAACACCATGTGCGAAATTTCAGTCAAATCGGACAAAAATTGAGAGTTCCAGGGGCTCAAGAAGTCAAATCGGGAGATCGGTTTATATGCAAGCTATATCAGGTTATGGACCGATTTAGACCGTACTTGGCACAAATGGTGAAAGTCATAACAAAACACTACATGCACAATTTCAGCTCAATCGGATAAAAATTGCGGCTTCCAGGGGCTCAAGAAATCAAATCGGTAGATTTGTTTATATGCGAGCTACATCAGGTTATAGACCGACTTGGACCCTATTTAGCACAGTTGTTGAAAGTTAAAACGGAACACTACAGGCAAACTTTCAGAATCGGACAAAAGTTGCAGCTTCCAGGGGCTCAAGAATTTAAATCGGGAGATCGGTTTATATCGGAGCAATATATTAATCCGAAAATTTCAAGCGGCTAGCTCTACGCGTTCGGCCGATATCGTGATTTTGACAGACGGACAGACATGACTAGATGAAATCAGAATGTCGAAACGACCCAGAGTATGTATACTTTATGAGGTCCCAGATTAATATTTCGAGGTGTTACAAAAGAAATATCTAGACAAGTTTACCCCATCTTATGCTGGTGGATATAAAAATTGCCACGTCAGTATAACTTCTCTAAATTATGAATATGTATAATTACATCAAAATCGGACAATGGAATAGAGAATCAGGAGTAAAGGGTTAAAATGTTGTTTTTAAAAATATATAATAAAATTTGTCTATAGGACAATTTTTAGGAAAATGTTATTTGGGACAGATAAGTGTAATAAAAAGATTTCAAAAATGTTTATGCAACTTGCAATATCGCAAAACGCAACATTTTATTGAAATTTTGGCTTAAAAAATAATCTCTTTAAAATCACAATCTTTATAAAATTATCTCGAGGTTAGGTTGTCTTTAGAGAGCTTTTTGAAGAAATTTAGTCCTGAAAAGAAATCATTAAAATTTCGTCTATGGAAAAAATTTTATTGCATTTTTTTTTATACCCACCACCGACGGATGGGGGTATATTCATTTTGTCATTCCGTTTGCAACACATCGAAATATCCATTTCCGACCCTATAAAGTATATATATTCTTGATCAGCGTAAAAATCTAAGACTATCTAGACATGTCCGTCCGTCTGTCCGTCTGTCTGTTGAAATCACGCTACAGTCTTTACAAATAGAGATATTGAACTGAAACTTTGCACAGATTCTTGTTTTGTCCATAAGCAGGTTAAGTTCGAAGATGGGCTATATCGGACTATATCTTGATATAGCCCCCATATAGACCGATCCGCCGATTTAGGGTCTTAGGCCAATAAAAGCCACATTTATTATCCGATTTTGCTGAAATTTGGGACGGTGAGTTGCCTTAGATCCTTCGACATCCTCCGTCAATATGGCTCAGATCGGTACAGATTTGGATATAGCTGCCATATAGACCGATCCTCAAATTTAGGGTCTTAGGCCCATAAAAGCTGCATTTATTATCCATAAAGACGCATTTATTATGCGTCTTTTATGGCCCCAAAACCTAAAACCAAGATATCGGTCTATATGGCAGCTATATCCAAATCTGGACCGATCTGCGCGATATTGCAGAAGTATATCAAGGGGCTTAACTTAACTCACTGTTCCAAATTTTGGCGACATCGGGCAATAAATGAGCATTTTATGGTCCCAAAACCATAAATCAAGAAAACGGTCTATATGGCAGCTATATCCAAATTTTAACCGATCTGGACCAAATTGAAGAAATATGTCAAAGGGCCTAACAAAACTCACTGTCCCAAATTTCAGCAAAATCGGATAATGAATGTGGCTATTATGGGCCTTACACCATAAATCGGAGGATCGATCTATATGGCAGCTATATCCAAATCTGGACCGATCTGAGCAAAATTAACGAGGGATGTCGATGGGCCTTACACAATTTACTGTCCCGAATTTCATCAAAATCGGATAATAAATGTGGCTTTTGTGGGCCTAAGACCCTAAACCGGAGGATCGGTCTATATGGCAGCTATATCCAAATCTAAACCGATCTGGACCAAATTAAAGAAACATGTCAAAGGGCCTAAGACAACTCATTGTCCCAAATTTTAGCGAAATCGGAGCATAAATGTGGCTTTTATGGGCCTTAGACCCTAAATCGGAGGATCGGTCTATATGGCAGCTATATCCAACTCTGGACCGATCTGAGCCAAATTGACAAAGGATGTCGAAGGGCCTAACGCAACTCACTGTCCCAAATTTCAACAAAATCGGATAATAAATGTGGCTTTTATGGGTCTAAGACCCTAAATCGGCAGATCGGTCTATATGGGGGCTATATCAAGATATAGTCCGATATAGCCCATCTTCGAACTTAACCTGCTTATGGACAAAAAAAGAATCTGTGCAAAATTTCAGCTCAATATCTCTATTTTTAAAGACTGTAGCGTGATTTCAACAGACAGACGGACAGACGGACGGACATGGCTAGATCGTCTTAGATTTTTACGCTGATCAAGAATATATATACTTTATAGGGTCGGAAATGTATATTTCGATGTGTTGCAAACGGAATGACAAAATGAATATACCCCCATCCTTCGGTGGTGGGTATAATAAACCGATCTGAACCATATACAACATGAATGTCGAAAAGCCTATCATATGCCAATGTGTCAAATTTCAGTTAAATCGGATTATAAATACGTCTTTTTTGGGGCCAAGACTTTAAATCGAGAAATCGGTCTATATGGCAGCTATATCCAAATCTTGATCGGTCTGAGTGAAATTGAACAAGTAAAAGCGTGCTAAGTTCGCCCGGGCCGAATCTTATATACCCTCCACCATGGATCGCATTTGTCGAGTTCTTTTCCCGGCATCTTTTTTAGGCAAAACAAGTAAAAGCGTGCTAAGTTCGGCCGGGCCGAATCTTATATATCCTCCACCATGGATCGCATTTGTCGAGTTCTTTTCCCGGAATCTCTTCTTAGGCAAAAAAAAGGATTTAAGAAAAAATTTGCTCTGCTATTAGAGCGATATTAAGATATGGTCCGGTTTGGACCACAGTTAAATTATATTCATGTTTGAGACCTGTGTAAAATGTCAGCCAATTCGAATAAGAATTGCGCTCTTTGTGGGCTCAAGAAGTAAAATAGAGAGATCGATTTATATGGGATCTGTATCGGGCTATAGACCGATTCAGACCATAATAAAAACGTATGTTAATGGTCATGATAGAATCCGTCGTGCAAAATTTCAGGCAAATCGGATAATAATTGCGACCTCTAGAGGCTCAAGAAGTCAAGTCCCCAGATCTGTTTATATGACAGCTATATCAGGTAATGAACCGATTTGAACCATATTTAACACAGTTGTTGGATATCATAAGAGAACATGTCGTGTAAAATTTCATCCCAATCAGATAAGAATTGCGCACTCTAGATGCTCAAGAAGTCAAGACCCAAGATCGGTTTATATGACAGCTATATCAAAACATGGACCGATATTGCCCATTTACAATACCAATCGACGTACACTAATAAGAAGTATTTGTGCAAACTTTCAAGCGGCTAGCTTTACTCCTTCAGAAGTTAGCGTGCTTTCGACAAACAGACGGACGGACGGACATGGCTAGATCGACATAAAATTTCACGACGATCAAGAATATATATACTTTATGGGGTCTCAGACGAATATTTCAAGTAGTTACAATCAGAATGACGAAATTAGTATACCCCCCATCTTATGGTGGAGGGTATAAAAATGATATAAGAAAATATTTGCTCTGCTATTAAAGCGATATCAAGATATTGTCCGGTTTGGACCACAATTAAATTATATGTTGGAGACCTGTGTAAAATGTCAGCCAATTCGATTAAGAATTGAGCCCTTTGTGGCCTCAAGAAGTAAAATAGAGAGATGGATTTGTATGGGAGCTGTATCGGGCTATAGACCGATTCAGACCATAATAAACACGTTTGTTAATGGTCATGAGAGAATACGTCGTACAAAATTTCAGGCAAATCGGATAATAATTGCGACCTCTAGAGGCTCAAGAAGTCAAGATCCCAGATCGGTTTAATGGCAGCTATATCAGATTATGAACCGACTTGTACCTTATTTGATATAGTTGTTGAAAGTAACAATAAACAATAAAAAACGTCTTGCAAAATTACAGCCAAATCGGATAGGAAGTGCGCCCTCTAGAAGCTCAAGAAGTCAAGTCCCCAGATCTGTTTATATGACAGCTATATCAGGTTATGAACCGATTTGAACCATACTTGGCACAGTTGTTAGATATCATAACAAAATACTACGTGCCAAAATTCATTCAAATTGGATAAGAATTGCGCCCTCCAGAGGCTCAAGAAGTCAAGACCAAAGATCGCTTTATATGGCTGCTATATCCGGTTAAAGACCGATTTGAACCATACTTGGCACAGTTGTTGGATATCATAATAAAACAGGTCGTGCTAAATTTCATTCCAATCGGATAAGAATTGCGCACTCTAGAGGCTCAAGAAATCAAGACCCAAGATCGGTTTATATGGCAGCTATATCAAAACATGGACCGATATGGCCCATTTACAATACCAACCGACCTACACTAATAAAAAGTATTTGTGCAAAATTTCAAGCGGCTAGCTTCACTCCTTCGGAAGTTAGCGTGCTTTCGACAGACAGACGGACGGACGGACAGACGGACGGACAGACGGACGGACATGGCTAGATCGACATAAAATGTCGCGACGATCAAGAATATATATAGTTTATGGGGTCTCAGACGAATATTTCGAGTAGTTACAATCAGAATGACGAAATTAATATACCCCCCATCCTATGGTGGAGGATGACATTTGTCAAGTTCTTTTCCCGGCATATCTTCTTAGGCAAAACAAGTAAAAGCGTGCTAAGTTCGGCCGGGCCGAATCTTACATACCCTCCACCATGGATCGCATTTGCCGAGTTCTTCTCCCGGCATCTCTTCTTAGTCAAAACAAGTAAAAGCGTGCTAAGTTCGGCCGGGCCGAATCTTATATACCCTCCACCATGGATCGAATTTGTCGAGTTCTTTTCCCGGCAACTCTTCTTAGGCAAAGAAGGATATAAGAAAAGAGTTGCTCTGCTATTAAAACGATATCAAGATATGGTCCGGTAAAATGTCAGCCAATTCGTATAAGAATTGCGCCCATTGGGGCTCACGAAATAAAATAGAGAGAACGATTTATATGGGATCTGTATCGGGCTATAGACCGACCATAATAAACACGTTTGTTGATGGTCATCAGAGGATCCGTCGTACAAAATTTCAGGCATATCGGATAATAATTGCGACCTCTAGGGGTCAAGAAGTCAAGGTCCCAGATCGGTTTATATGGCAGCTATATCAGGTTATGAACCGATTTGAACCTTATTTGACACAGTTGTTGAAAGTAAAAATAAAATACGTCATGCAAAATTTCAGCCAAATCGGATAGGAATTGCGCCCTCTAGAAGCTCAAGAAGTCAAATCCCCAGATCTGTTTATATGACAGCTATATCAGGTTATAAACCGATATAGCTGTCATATAAACAGACTGTGCCATACTTGGCACAGTTGTTGGATATCAAAACGAAATACTTCGTGCAAAAATTCATTCAAATCGGATAAGAATTGTGCCCTCTAGAGGCTCAAGAAGTCAAGACCCAAGATCGGTTTATATGGCAGCTATATCAGGTTATAGACCGATTTAAACCATACTTGGCACAGTTGTTGGATATCATAACAAAACACGTCGTGCGAAATTCCATTCCATTCGGATAAGAATTGCGCCCTCTAGAGGCTCAAGAAGTCAAGACCCAAGATCGGTTTATATGGCAGCTATATCAGGTTATGGACCGATTTGAACCATACTTGGCACAGTTGTTGGATATTATAACAAAACACGTCGTGCAAAATTTCATTCCAATCGGATAAGAATTGCGCACTCTAGAGGCTCAAGAAGTCAAGGTCCCAGATCGGTTTATATGGCAGCTATATCAGGTTGTGAACCGATTTGAACTTTATTTGACACAGTTGTTGAAAGTAAAAATAAAATACGTCATGCAAAATTTCAGCCAAATCGGATAGGAATTGCGCCCTCTAGAAGCTCAAGAAGTCAAATCCACAGATCTGTTTATATGACAGCTATATCAGGTTATGGGCCGATTTCAACCATACTTGGCACAGTTGTTGAATATCATAACGAAATACTTCGTGCGAAAATTCATTCAAATCGGATAAGAATTGTGCCCTCTAGAGGCTCAAGAAATCAAGACCCAAGATCGGTTTATATGGCAGCTATATCAGGTTATGGACCGATTTAAACCATACTTGGCAAGGTTGTTGGGTATGATAACAAAACACGTCGTGCGAAATTCCATTCCATTCGGATAAGAATTGCGCACCCTAGAGGCTCACGAAGTCAAGACCCAAGATCGGTTTATATGGCAGCTATATCAGGTTATGAACCGATTTGAACCATACTTAGCACAGTTGTTGGATATCATAACAAAACACGTCGTGCAAAATTTCATTCAATTCGGATAATAATTGCGCACGCTAGAGGCTTAAGAAGTCAAGACCCAAGATCGGTTTATATGGCAGCTATATCAGGTTATGAACCGATTTGAACTATACTTGGCACAATTGTTGGATATCATAACAAAACACGTCGTGCAAAATTTCATTCCAATCGGATAAGAATTGCGCACTCTAGAGGCTCAAGAAATCAAGACCCAAGATCGGTTTATATGGCAGCTATATCAAAACATGGACCGATATGGCCCATTTACAATACCAACCGACCTACACTAATAGGAAGTATTTGTGCAAAATTTCAAGCGGCTAGCTTTACTCTTCGGAAGTTAGCGTGCTTTCGACAGACAGACGGACGAACGCACGTTCGGACGGACGGACAGGCGGACGGACATGGCTAGATCGACATAAAATTTCAGAACGATCAAGAATATGTATACTTTATGGGGTCTCAGACGAATATTTCGAGTAGTTACAAACAGAATGACGAAATTAGTATACCCCCATCTTATGGTGGAGGGTATAAAAGGATATAAGAAAAGGTTTGCTCTGCTATTATTATATTATTACATGTTGGAGACCTGTGTAAAATGTCAGCCAATTCGAATAAGATTTGCGCCCTTTGGGGGCTCAAGAAGTAAAATAGAGAGATCGATTTATATGGGAGCTGTATCGGGCTATAGACCGATTCAGATCATAATAGACACGTATGTTGATCGTCATGAGAGGATCCGTCGTACAAAATTTCAGCAAAATCGGATAAGGATTGCGCACTCTAGACGCTCAAGAAGTCAAGACCCAAGATCGGTTTATATGGCAGCTATATCAGGTTATGGACCGATTTGAACCATACTTGGCAC
Source organism: Stomoxys calcitrans (assembly GCF_963082655.1). Taxonomy (NCBI): domain Eukaryota; kingdom Metazoa; phylum Arthropoda; class Insecta; order Diptera; family Muscidae; genus Stomoxys; species Stomoxys calcitrans. The sequence continues at coordinate 63,902,655 of NC_081552.1, forward strand.
ATTTATTGGATATCATAACAAAACACGTTGTGCAAAATTTCATTTCAATTGGATAAGAATTGCGCACTCTAGAGGCTCAAGAAGTCAAGACCCAAGATCGGTTTATATGGCAGCTATATCAAAACATCGACCTATTTGAACCATACTTGGCAAGGTTGTTGGATATCATAACAAAACATGGACCGATATTTGTGTAAAATTTCAAGCGGCTAGCTTTACTCCTTCGGAAGTTAGCGTGCTTTCGATAGACAGACGGACGGACGGACGGACAGACGGACGGACATGGCTAGATCGACATAAAATGTCGTGACGATCAAGAATATATATACTTTATGGGGTCTCAGACGAATATCTCGAGTAGTTACAAACAGAATGACGAAATTAGTATACCCCCCATCTTATGGTGGAGGGTATAAAAATACGTAATATCTATACATAGGTGCTCATTGATAGATTTGTGCCATTCAACAAGTTCAGACAAATCTGGATAATGGCAAGGCATTTTCCGTTCAAGTTATTGAATACAATTACATTTCATTCAATAAGAGCTTTTTTAATACGGAGAAGAACAAACACCATCGAAAAGATGCAACGTGGCAATTGTTGATGGAGAATTAAATGAAATGAGCTCCGAAAAACCTCATCGTTCAAATTTCTTAAGTCCACTACCAAAGAAGAGAGAGTGGAGATGGATCTAATTACAACAGAGCTTAAGTCCCTATGGAGCAAACCTCTGAACTTTCCGCATATAACTGATCAAGCCATTTGTGCAAACTACCAACATTTCTGAATATAACGAGTGCTGCAGAAAAACCCAAAACTTTGTTTTCTTGAAGAAATTGAAATCGACTACAGCAAGTGTTTGAATGGAAACGTCACCCCAAACCCAAGACGATGAGCTCTATCCATACACTAGATCACTAAACATCTAAAGATGAATCTCTAATCATCCCGGAGCAACCTGTGGTGTGAACGTGCAAACAAAGTTCTGCAAAACTTATATAATTCGTGTCGCAACAAGGATGATGACGTGGATATTTAAATTCCTAGAGTGTTTGATTATATAACAGATATGTGGCTCTAAACCTTGTGTGCTCTTTAAATACTAAAAAGTTACCTCGAAAAGGAAAATCTTAGTTAGGAATTCCATTCTACTTACAAAATTCTTACTTGTTTTCCATCCCACGCTCCTAAGTTGAATCATGTCGGTGTTTATTAGCCGCGAAAGCGGGGCAATGTCATGGGAGATGCTCCAAAGTCTCATCATATTCCCCACATATGCCCTACATATGCTTTCACTTGCCGCACCGATTTTGCATGAGTGAGATCGTAGTCCCATATGTTCTGTTATGATACCGAAAGCCTTACTGACCTCCTTCTTGCTTCATTTCAGTAATAGCCTCGTCTTCTCAAAATCCGGATCTCCCAATAGGATTTTCGTCGCCCTGCCGACCGTTTCGCTATTTCACAGTGTTGCATGCGTTTGTAGCCTCTTTTTACTCGGACTGCGTCGACCCGAAAGGATTCAGGTTGACCAAGTTTGGCGACGGCGGTTTTGAAGCCTTCATTGCCAAATCGTCTGCTATTTCATTCCCCAATTGGCCAATTACTGTCTGTAAAGATGTTCACGCTAGACGTCCCCTCGTGAACACCACTTCACGCATTCCGTGATCGCCCGGATCTCTGCATGCTCGATCGTATTGTGGTCAGGCAGTCGAAAACAGATCTCAGTTCCTTAGTTCTCAATATTGACCGCCAGACACACACTGCCCTCTAGCCTTGATCCATCTGTATAGCACGATCTCCTAGATGGCAATACCAGAGTTCCGTCATTCTAAGACTGTGCCTCTGGCAGCAGTGTTTTTCACTCGACTGCAAGTGTCATCTCAGGTATCTGATCGGAAACCTCTTCTAATCCATCCGGGTTTCCTATCGTCGCCACGATTATACCGCGATGGTATGACCTGCTCCTACCCTCTGCCCACTCGCCCATCGCCTTAAGTCTTATAGCAGCAGTGGCTGCCTCACACTTAATCCGTATGTCAATGGGTCGGATATCAAGAATAGTTTCCAGTGCGCTAGTGCGCATGGTTCTCATCGCTCCGCCTATGCCAAGACAACATGTTCTCTGCATGGTCCTAATGTTGCACTTTTCTCCATAGTAGTTCACCAAATAGATGAGGCGTAAGTAAGTATTGGTCTAACCACGCTCCTGTAGAGCCAGTGGACTATTCTCGGATTCCAGCCCCATTCTACATAGTATCAAGTTTGACTACCCTCGTCTTTCAGTCTTCTCTCGAGACCCATGAGTCTAGCCCCATCGTATGCTATCTGCAAGACCCTTCCGTCACTTGTGCATAGCTAATTCGGATCCTTACATCCAAGAAGTATTATAACACCGTCTTCGTAGCGGAAGGGTTCAATTCCCTTCTAAGTCAGCATCCTAATAATTCATCGTAGTCACCCATAGGAGTGGCGATATAATGCCCACTGTGGAGTGCCTTGTGCCCCTTTCTCCCTTATATAAATGTCATGGGACTCACAATTTTCCCACCGCTTCCTTAGCAAATGGTCTATCCAGTCTCTAAGGACTTGGTCCACCCTCTACTGGCCAAAGGATTGGATCAGTGTGTCGGTCCACATCATGTTGAAAGCCCCTCGATGTCAATGCAAACCGCCAATGTGTTCGTCTTTGCATCGAAGGATTCCTCTATTTTATGCGTAATCTTCTAGAGGGCAGTTTCCACCGACCTTCCCTTTACATAGGAGTGCTGTTTGTATCTAGCAGTTAGCTGAATGTTCAACTCTTTTATCATATTATCCAAAATACGTTCCATGGTTTTGAGTAGAAAGAACGTAAGGCTCATAGGTCTTTAGGCCTTTGGTGTCGCACAACTTGCCTTGCTCGGCTTTGGTATAAGTACCACCCTTACCTCCTGCCTGGCTTGCGGAGTATATGCGAGTGCTAGGCACGCTGTGAAAATAGTGGCCCGATGGGGGCGCCAGATAGTCTGCCCATTTCTGTAGCATCGCCGGAAATATTCCATCAGGTCCGGGTGACTTAAATGGTTTGAAGCTCTTCAAGTATTCCTTCACCATAAATTCCGTAATTATAAACCTTCGATCAACGTCATTATTCCAAGATTCCGGTGTCTCCGTGAGACCCGTCGTATCCTGTGGAAAATGCGTTTTCATCAAAAGCCTCAACATGTCCACCGGTTTCTCTCCTCTCACCCTCATGTCGTCTCTTAACGTTTCAGTTTGGACATGGGGTTTTGAGAGAAACTTTTTCATCTTGACGGCGTCGTTAACGACCTGTTCGTAGAAAAGCCTCCAGGAGTCAACTTTCCCCGCTCTGATAATCTTATTGTATTCTTGAGCCGTATGTAATACACATGCCAATAAACTTTCGTTTTATACGACGTGCTCTGTTATAAGGAGAGTGCGGACTTCTTCCCCAATATTGCGAATCACCTTGGTCATCCATGTTTTTTATACCCTCCACCATAAGATGGGGGGTATACTAATTTCGTCATTCTGATTGTAACTACTCGAAATATTCGTCTGAGACCCCATAAAGTATATATATTCTTGATCGTCGTGAAATTTTATGTCGATCTAGCCATGTCCGTCCGTCTGTCTGTCCGTCCGTCCGTTCGTCTGTCTGTCGAAAGCACGCTAACTTTCGAAGTAGTAAAGCTAGCCGCTTGAAATTTTGCACAAATAATTCTTATTAGTGTAGGTCGGTTGGTATTGTAAATGGGCCATATCCGTCCATGTTTTGATATAGCTGTCACATAAACCGATCTTGGGACTTGAATTCTTGATCCTCTAGAGTGCGCAATTCTTATCCGATTGGAATGAAATTTTGCACGACGTGTTTTGTTATGATATCCAACAACCGTGCCAAATATGGTTCAAATCGGTTCATAACCTGATATAGCTGTCATATAAACAGATCTGGGGACTTGACTTCTTGAGCTTCTAGAGGACGCAATTCCTATCCGATTTCGCTGAAATTTCGCAAGACGTTTTTTATTGTTACTTTCAACAACTATGTCAAATAAAGTACAAGTCGGTTCATAACCAGATATAGCTGCCATATAAACCGATCTGGGATCTTGACTTCTTGAGCCTCTAGAGGTCGCAATTATTATCCGATTTGCCTGAAATTTTGGACGACGGATTCTCTCATGACCATTAACATACGTGTTTATTATGGTCTGAATCGGTCTATAGCCCGATACAGATCCCATATAAATCGATCTCTCTATTTTACTTCTTGAGCCCACAAAGGGCGCAATTCTTATTCGAATTGGCTGAAATTTTACACAGGTCTCCAACATATATTTTAATTGTGGTCCAAACTGGACCATATCTTGATATCGCTCTAATAGCAGAGCAAATCTTTTCTTATATCCTTTTTTTGCCTAAGAAGAGATGCCAGGAAAAGAACTCGACAAATGCGATCCATGGTGGAGGGTATATAAGATTCGGCCTGGCCGAACTTACCACGCTTTTACTTGTTTTTGACTGATTTCTTTTCCCTAAGAGGACAACTATCTTCGGAGGACCTCCTAGTGCAGTAGTTATCCTGTTGACATTGTCGTCAATGTCTTCTACGCTTGGACAATATAAATTATCTTGCTCAAGCCTTCTTCTTCGAATCACCTTAATAGCCCGTTTGTCGATGTCGGATCGTTGCTTTTCGTTTGTCTAGGCTTCATTTTTAGATCTATATTCGTCTATATAGACGGTTTTTAGTATCTATTTTGATGAGTTATTAGCTCTTTTGACTTTGATGAAGCTGTTTATACATCGAAACTCTTCCGTTTCCGCTCGAATTGCAGTTCAAACAAACTCTTTAGTGACGCTAAGAAATCGATTCAAGATTGACAAACAGGCTATAAGTGTAAGATGTTATCTATTCTTAAATAAATACTCATCTAAATATGTTACAGGGATATGAGGTTGTAAAAAAGTCATCACCCTAACATCGGGGTTTTCAATAAGAGCGCTACAAAAGTTTTTTTTTAGCCGTTTAAATAAAAAACGGTTGTGGATATCAATGAAATTCTTGCCATTGTGTATGGATTTCGATTTCTTTTGTGTGGCCACCGCGGGCACGCTTGCAGAAGTCCAGACGCTGAACCCAACTTTCAGTTTTCATAAACTGCTAAAACTTCGCGTTCGATATTGGTACTAAGTTCATCAATCGTCGCTGGCTTGTTGGCATAGCCCATAGACTTGGCGTAGCCCCACAGGAAATAGTCTAACGGCGAAACGGAACCACAAGTCGATATCATCCAATTGGGACCAAAAATATTCTGTTATCATTGAACGGTAGCGATTTCCATTCACAGTAACATACCGGTCTTGATCATCACGGAAGAAGGACGGCACAATGACGCCGGCAGCCCATAAACCGCACCGTAATTTTTTCGGGATGCAAAGATGGCTCATGGAGTACGTTGGGATTGAGCATATTTTGCTTATTGACGTAGCTATTCATCCAGAAATGAGCCTTATCGCTTAAGTAATTTTAATAATTTCTACTCGTTGTTGGCTCGTATACCTTTCCATCATGGAATGGCAAACCTTTCTGAGAAATGTCAAAAGAAAGGCAAAAATGTGGCGTCGTTTGCTGTCATATACCGATCTCCCAATTTATGTTCGTAGGCCCATTAAAGGTAACATTTTTTTACCGATGAATTTGTAACAATGAGTTATATTAGACCCATACATGGTGGAGATAGGACTATATCTAGATATAGCTGTCACGGGTTCAGGATTGATGTATTCAGGATCGTATTATGACGAAAGGTGGTGAATATATATCCATGGTGGTGTGCACCCAACGTTCGGACCGGCCAAACTAAATGCCTTGTTACTTGATTAGCGAGCTCCTTGCCTCAACAACTGCCCTTAACTTGGGAACATTGGTCATTCTAAGGCGCAAGTTACTCGTCATGTCATTTCGAGTATCATGGGCACTCAGTATTTAAGTAGGAGTTAGTGCAACCTGCCGCTGATTGATAGAGTCTCGAAATCGCTGACTGCCCATATTTGCAGCTACTCCGAAAAAAACGAAGTTTTCTACTTTCCGCAACCTTTAGTGATAATGATGAACACCATACAACTCGGAGCTTAAATTTCCAGCATGTGTGTTTGTTCGCCAAAATATTTTACAAAACGGCCGTAGTCCCGTAGACTTTCCGAACTAGGTATGCTCTTGATCGGACTGTATTTAGATATACGACGACGAAAAATTTATACCAACGGTATTGAAAGTAAAGTAATGCCAAAACAATACCCTATGGTATAGATGATGTAAAGTATTATAAATAACATATGTATTATTTTGGTAGTAATTAACTGTGTTGCCTTACTGTCAATACCATTGATACCAATACGGCATCAAATTTTCTTTCGGTGTAGCTGTTATATATATCGATCCCCGATTAAACATCTTCAATTAGTGGAAGCCGCAATTGTTAGCCGGTTCTGCTGAAATTTTGCACGTACTGTTTTGCTATGAATATCAACAGCCATGCACCGGCTGTAAACCTAATATATCTCCCATATAAGCCGCTCTCAGCCCGATTTGTAACCGATTTGGTAACTTGAACCCCTAGAAGCCATAAATGTTACCCGATTCGGCTGAAATTTTGCACATAGTGTTCTGTTACGAATTTTACATTTACTCCAATATAACCCGATCTCCCGATTTGACTTCTTGAGACCTTACAAGCCGTAATTTTTGTCCGAAATACGGTCCAAAATCAGTCTATAACCTAATTTACTCCCCATGGTAAACCGGTCTCTTGATTATCCTTGTTCGGGTCACAGAATCATTAATTTTTTCTGGTTTGACAGAAGTTTGGTATGTAGAATAAAATTATGCGCTTCAACTAAATTTGTTTTGTATAAATTTTTAGAAGAATCGATGGTGGTGGGTTCCCTATATTGGGCCCGGCAACGCTTTTACTTGTCTTTAACGACTAACATCATATACTTAACATCGCATCATCTTAATCTCGCAATCCCATCTATTCCCACAAAAGCTGCATTAATATGCTGCCATATCTCAATTTGCGAGAATCCTTTTCCATGACATCTCACGTAAGATTCCTTTGTTCGCGTGAAATGACTGAATGACATAGCTCCTTTGCTTCGATGCTAAAGCCATTGTTGATTTTTTCACAGTGCTGGCAGGATACTCAAGCTTCTAGCATTTGCTCTCGGTTCTTTTGTGTATTGCCTAGAATATTTCATCCATATTGGTAATCCATGAATTTATAATATTTGACACGTTCTAAACGTAAGCATTACGATAAATTTAGCTATGCGTAGGGAGATCCTCCCTCGACAGACAGGAAAATGAATGGCTCAGCCTTGGGTAAGAAAGTGGAGAGATGGGCAAAAAGGTGTGTGTATAGAGGGGCAGTCTAAATTGGACGCCGCCCCAAGGGGTTGTCGATAGAATGTGTGAATGGTGAATTGTATTCATCAAATGTAAATTGCAAACATATTCTTATCCTATCGATGCGATATGCTTAGCGTCAATTTGTATTTTTCAAGCAAAATATCAATAATCTTGGCACGCTTGCCTTTGGCAATGCCAGAGCAGTTATTGGTTCCCGCCATTTCCGCTTCCATAGCATTGCTTGGGCAAAAGATGTTTCCCTACCCCTTCCTTCAGGCATTTGCCATTTCATGTTGTTTGATTAAATGTGACCCAATAATACTACACTCGAATACATTTTCCTATTAACAAACAAACATCGATTCGTTATATATGGATGTGCTGCCCTCATCCATACATTTGCCAAGTTATGGCAAGTGGGTCAAAATTATGCAAAGTTAGTTAAATAGAATAACATTGAAAGAGAAACCTTATATTGGGGAAGATTTAATATTTAATTATGATCCCCTATGAGTGGTCCCACATAATTATGATGACATTTGGTATTGATATTTGCTGAATATGTTGCCTAGATGTCTATAGAATT
>NC_081552.1:63910866-63950370 GCF_963082655.1 Stomoxys calcitrans
AAGACCCAAGATACGTTTATATGGCAGCTATATCAAAACATTGACCGATTTGAACCATACTTAGCGCAGTTATTGGAAGTGATACCAAAACACCACGTGCATTTCAGTCAAATTGGATAAAAATTGATCCCTCTAGGGGCTTAAGAAGTCAAGATCCAAGATCGGTTTATATGGCAGCTATATCTATGGACCGATTTGTACCATACTTGGCACAGTTGTTGGATATCATAACAAAGCACGTCGCGCAAAATTCCATTTCAATCGGATAAGTATTGCGCCCTATAGATGCTCAAGACACAAGATCGGTTTATATGGCAGCTATATCAAAACATGGAACGATATGGCCCATTTAAAATCGCAACCGACCTACACTAATAAAAAGTATTTGTGCAAAATTTCAAGCGTCTAGCTTTACTCCTTCGAAAGTTTGCGTGCTTTCGACAGATAGACGGACGGACGGACATGGCTAGATCGACATAAAATGTCACGACGATCAAGAGTATAAAGTATTTATTCTTGATGATATGGGGTCTCAGACGAATATTTAGGGTAATTACAAACAGAATGACGAAATTAGTATATACACATCCTATGGTGGAGGGTATAAAAACAGTAGGGAAAGGCAAAAGTCGGGCGGTGCCGACTGTATAATACCCTACACCTACCCTAAAAGCAAAAAGTGGAATCTATATCTAATTTTGAACCAATTTTGATGGACCTTGGCGAAAACATCCGCCAAGGAAACCGCCAAGGAAATGGGTTTCAAATTTCGAGGAAATATGTTCAAACTGTAATAACTACAGTTGACAAATGACAACATTAGTGCAAATTACCCACAATCTGACATATATATGTAATGTTATGTTATAAATATATGTTAAATGCTAAATATAAATGTAAACCAATTTCGATCAAACTTTTTAGGTACTATGGTAGTCGTCGAGGAAATGCGCCTGCAATGGCTCTAGAAGTAAAGTTTTGGCGATATACTATTCATAGTATATATATATATATATATATATATATATATATATATATATATATATATATATATATATATATATATATATATATATATATATATATATATATATATATATATATACATATATATATATATATAACATGAAAAGGCGTCTCCAAACACATGGCCCCAAAATAGGTTACCAATTTAGTTTTCTGATCTCAAATACCTTTGATTTGAGCCACATATTGGCAAGGTCGAAAAATTTTTTCCCTTTTGGGGTGTTTTGGGAAAGTGGTGATGCCCTAAATACATGTTCCTATATTTGGATATCAAATTCGTATTCTACTCCCAAATACCTTTGTTTGAGCCCCATATTGCGATGGTCACTAAAAAATTGCTGTTTGTGGGGTATTTTGGGAAAGGGGTAGCCCCCCAGAAAATTTGGGTATGGGTAATGGGTATGAATTCTTGCTCTACCTCCCAAAACCTTTCATGTAAGCTCCACATTGACATGGTCGGTAAATATGCCCGATTTAGGGGTGTTCTGGGGATTTGTGTGGTCCCCAAAACACCAAGCTCGGAAAATATTTGAGCAACGTGCACTATTCTCATATATCTATATATCATTTATGTGAACCCCATATTGCCAGTGCCCTCAAAATTGGATATCAAATTCGTTTTATAATCTCATTTAAACTCCTTATTTCAAAAGTCAGCAAAAATTTCCGGTTTGGGGTATTGGCCCTAAAAACTATGAATATTTAGTTCCACTCTCTTTAGGAACCAAAATGTCAATATGACCAAATACGTCCTATTTGGGGGTTGTTATGGTGGTGGGACGTCCGCTAGACAGTTGGCCCCTAATGTTGATGTCAGATACGTGGTCTACTCCCACATACCTTTAATTTGAGCCCCATATTTCCATAGTCGGCAAACATGACTGGCTTGGGGGTTGTTTTCGGGGGTGGGCGGCCACTCAGTGAGTTGGCCTTGAAAATATATATCGGATTCGTGTTCTACTATAAAAACCCTCTTATCTGAGCCTCATATTGCAATAGTCAGAAAATACTTACTATTTGGGTGGTGTTGTGGGGGTGGCGTGGCCCCGTAGACACTTTTCCGGAATATTGATATCAGATTCGTGCTTTACTTCCAAAGACCTTTCATTTGAGCCCCATATTGCTATGGTCGTCAATTTGTCCCCTTTGGGGGATGTTTTCGGTGAGAGGCGGCCCCCAAAACACTTGGTCCCATGTTTATATATCAGATTCGTATTCTACATTCAAATACCTTTTATTAAAGCCCCATATTCCCATGGTCAGTAAATAAGTCCAGTTTGGGGGGTGTTTTGGGAAAGGGGTGGACCCCCAGAAACGTGGTCCCACATTTTGATATCAGATTCGTATTCTATTAGCAAATACCTTTCATTTGAGTCCTATATTGCCATGGTCGTTAAATATGTCCGATTTAGGGGAGTTTTGGGGCTTGGGGTGGTGCCCTTAGCACTTGGTCCGACCATTGGACATCAGATATGTTTTCTTAACCTAAATACCATTCATTTGAGTCCCATATTGTTGTGATTGGTCAAAATATATGTTTGGTAGGTTTTAGGGTGGGGCAGCCCCCTAGGTACCCCATCCGAAATTTGGATACCAAATTTTTATACCCTCCACCATAAGATGGGGGGTATACTAATTTCGTCATTCTGATTGTAACTACTCGAAATATTAGTCTGAGACCCCACAAAGTATATATATTCTTGATCGTCGTGACATTTTATATCGATCTAGCCATGTCCGTCCGTCTGTCCGTCCGTCCGTCTGTCGAAAGCACGCTAACTTCCGAAGGAGTAGAGCTAGCCGCTTGAACTTTTGCACAAATACTTCTTATTAGTGTAGGTCAATTGGTATTGTAAATGGGCCATATCGGTCCATGTTTTGATATAGCTGCCATATAAACCGATCTTGGGTCTTGACTTCTTGAGCCTCTAGAGTGCGCAATTCTTATCCGATAGGAATGAAATTTTGCACGAAGTGTTTTGTTATGATATCCAACAACTATGGCAAGTGTGGTTCAAATCGGTTTATAACCTGATATAGCTGCCATATAAACCGATCTTGGGTCTTGACTTCTTGATCCTCTAGAGTGCGCAATTCTTATCCGATTGGAATGAAATTTTGCACGACGTGTTTTGTTGCAATATCCAACAACTGTGCCAAGTATGGTTCAAATCGGTCTATAACCTAATATAGCTGTCATATAAACCGATCTTGGGTCTTGACTTCTTGAGCCTCTAGAGGGCGCAATTCTTATCCAATTTGAATGAATTTTGGCACGTAGTATTTTGTTGTGATATCCAATAACTGTGCCGAATATGGTTCAAATCGGTTTATAACCTGATATAGCTGTCATATAAACCAATCTGGGGACTTGACTTCTTGAGCTTCTAGAGGGCTCAATTTCTATCCGATTTGGTTGAAATTTCGGAAGACGTTTTTTATTGTTACTTTCAACAACTATGTCAAATAAAGTACAAGTCGGTTCATAACCTGATATAGCTGTCATATAAACCGATCTGGGATCTTGACTTCTTGAGCCTCTAGAGGTCGCAATTATTATCCGATTTGCCTGAAATTTTCTACGACGGATTTTCTCATGACCATTAACATACGTGTTTATTATGGTCTGAATCGTTCTATAGCCCGATACAGCTCCCATATAAATCGATCTCTCTATTTTACTTCTTGAGCCCACAAAGGGCGCAATTCTTATTCGAATTTGCTGACATTTTACATAGGTCTCCAACATAAATATAATTTAATTGTGGTCCAAACCGGACCATATCTTGATATCGCTCTAATAGCAGAGCAAATCTTTTCTTATATCCTTTTTTTTTGCCTAAGAAGAGATGCCGTGAAAAGAACTCGACAAATGCGATCCATGGTGGTCCATTCAGCCCGGCCGAACTTAGCACGCTTTTACTTGTTAATTTTAGGGTAATATATGAGAGCACACAAAATTTCGCTTAAATCGCACCACCCATCTCCGAGATCTTGCGTTTCTAAAAATTAGGGTAAGGGGGAGGGAGGAAAATTGGAAGAAAATCGGTTCAAGCTTCAAGAAACTTCTCATTATACCCACCACCGAAGGATGGGGCTATATTCATTTTGTCATTTTGTTGAAATATCCATTTCCGGCCCTAGAAAGTATATATATTATTGATCAGCATAAAAATCTAAGACGATCTAGACATATCCGTCAGTCTTGCCGTCTGTCTGTTGAAATCACGCTACAGTCTTTAAAAATAGAGACATTGAGCAGATACTTCGCACAGACTCTTTTTTTTTGTCCATAAGCAGGTTAAGTCCGAGGATGGGCTATATCGGACTTATATCTTGATATAGGTCCCATATAGACCGATCCGCCGATTTTGGGTCTTAGGCCCATAAAAGCTACATTTATTATCCGATTGTGCTGAAATTTGAGACAGTGGGTTGTTTAAGGCCCTTCGACATCCTTCGTCAATTTGGCTCAGATCGGTCTAGATTTGGATATAGCTGCCATATAGACCGATTCTCCGATTTAGGGTCTTCGGCCCATAAAAGCCACATTTATTGTCCGAATTTGCCGAGATTTGGGACTGTTCGTTGTGTTAGGCTCTTCGACGTCCTTCTTCAAGTTGGCGCAGATCGGTGCATTTTTGAATATAGCTGCCATATAGACCGATCTCTCGATTTAAGGTTTCATTTTGTATAGAGAAGTATTGAAAAGTCATTAGAACACACGTTGGCAATCGTTTTTTCCATTTTGTTTATATAGGCCTATCGGATTATCAACAATCGATTGCATGCTATTATCAGCTGCGCTCAGACAAATTCTCCCTCTCTTCTACTCCGAAACTGTAGCCAACAGGCTTCACTTAATGAGCTTGCAGATTTATACTTCCTTTTGTTTCATCACCTCGAAGCGTACAGTCGAACAACAGTTTATTAAGTCCATTACTTTGCCAAAACGTGCAGTGTTTCGTTTTGTCCACACATTTTTAACGGTGTTTAAATTAATGAAAGAAGCATGCTCTCTATGAAGAAATATTGGGTTGCCCAAAAAGTAATTGCGGATTTTTATATAGTCGGCGTTGACAAATTTTTTCACAGCTTGTGACTATAATTGCATTCTTTCTTCTGTCAGTTATCAGCTGTTACTTTTAGCTTGCTTTAGAAAAAAAGTGTAAAACAAGTAAAAGCGTGCTAAGTTCGGCCGGGCCGAATCTTATATACCCTCCACCATGGATCGAATTTGTCGAGTTGTTTTCCCGGCGTCTCTTTTTAGGCTAAAGAGGATATAAAAAAAGAGTTGCTCTCTTATTAAAACGATATCAAGATATGGTCCGGTTCGGACCACAATTAAATTATATGTTGGAGACCTGTGTAAAATTTCAGCCAATTCGTATAAGAATTGCGCCCATTGGGGCTTACGAAGTAAAATAGAGAGAACGATTTATATGGGATCTGTATCGGGTTATAGACCGATTCAGAACAAAATAAACACGTTTGTTGATGGTCATGAGAGGATCCGTCGTACAAAATTTCAGGCACATCGGATAATAATTGCGACCTCTAGGGGTCAAGAAATCAAGATCCCAGATCGGTTTATATGGCAGCTATATCAGGTTATGAACCGATTTGAACCTTATTTGACACAGTTGTTGAAAGTAAAAATAAAACACGTCATGCAAAATTTCAGCCAAATCGGATAGGAATTGCGCCCTCTAGAAGCTCAAGAAGTCAAATCCCCAGATCTGTTTATATGACAGCTATATCAGGTTATAAACCGATATAGCTGTCATATAAACAGACTGTGCCATACTTGGCACAGTTGTTGGATATCATGACGAAATACTTCGTGCAAAAACTCATTCAAATCGGATAAGAATTGTGACCTCTAGAGGCTCAAGAAGTCAAGACCCAGCTATATCAGGTTATGAACCGATTTAAACCATACTTGGCACAGTTGTTAGGTATCATAACAAAACACGTCGTGCGAAATTCCATTCCATTCGGATAAGAATTGCGCCCTCTAGAGGCTCAAGAAGTCAAGACCCAAGATCGGTTTATATGGCAGCTATATCAGGTTATGGACCGATTTGAACCATACTTGGCACAGTTGTTGGATATTATAACAAAACACGTCGTGCAAAATTTCATTCCAATCGGATAAGAATTGCGCACTCTAGAGGCTCAAGAAGTCAAGACCCAAGATCGGTTTATATGGCAGCTATATCAGGTTATGGACCGATTTGAACCATACTATACACAGTTGTTGGATATAATTACAAAACACATCGTGCAAAATTTCATCCCAATCGGATAAGAATTGCGCACTTTAGAGGCTCAAGAAGTCAAGACCCAAGATCGGTTTATATGGCAGCTATATCAGGTTATAAACCGATTTGAACCATACTTGGCACAGTTGTTGGATATCATAACAAAACACGTCGTGCAAAATTTCATTCCAATCGGATAAGAATTGCGCACTCTAGAGGCTCAAGAAATCAAGACCCAAGATCGGTTTATATGGCAGCTATATCAAAACATGGACCGATATGGCCCATTTACAATACCAACCGACCTACACTAATAAGAAGTATTTGTGCAAAATTTCAAGCGGCTAGCTTTACTCCTTCGGAAGTTAGCGTGCTTTCGACAGACAGACGGACGGACGGACGGAAGGACGGACGGACGGACAGACGGACGGACATGGCTAAATCGACATAAAATGTCGCGACGATCAAGAATATTTATACTTTATGGGTTCTCAGACGAATATTTCGAGTAGTTACAAACAGAATGACGAAATTAGTATACCCCCCATCTTATGGTGGAGGGTATAAAAAGTATATTTGATTTAAGTTCATTCTTAGTTTTATTAAAAATGCATTTATTTTCTTTTAAAAAATCCGCAATTAGATAAAAATGAAGAAAATATATAATGTTCTCTATGAAGAAATAATTAGAAAAGATATTCCGATTAAAAAACAAGTAAAAGCGTGCTAAGTTCGGCCGGGCCGAATCTTATATACCCTCCACCATGGATCGCATTTGTCGAGTTCTTTTCCCGGCATCTCTTCTTAGGCAAAAAAGGATATAAGAAAAGAGTTGCTCTGCTATTAAAACGATATCAAGATATGGTCCGGTTCGGACCACAATTAAATTATATGTTGAAGACCTGTGTAAAATTTCAGCCAATTCGTATAAGAATTGCGCCTATTGGGGCTCACGAAGTAATATAGAGAGAACGATTTATATGGGATCTGTATCGGGCTAAAGACCGATTCAGACCATAATAAACACGTTTGTTGATGGTCATGAGAGGATCCGTCGTACAAAATTTCAGGAATATCGGATAATAATTGCGACCTCTAGGGGTCAAGAAGTCAAGATCCCAGATCGGTTTATATGGCAGCTATATCAGGTTATGAAGCGATTTGAACCTTATTGGACACAGTTGTTGAAAGTAAAAATAAAATACGTCATGCAAAATTTCAGCCAAATCGGATAGGAATTGCGCCCTCTAGAAGCTCAAGAAGTCAAATCCCCAGATTTGTTTATATGACAGCTATATCAGGTTATCGACCGATTTCAACCATACTTGGCAAAGTTGTTGAATATCATA
The DNA here is from genome assembly GCF_963082655.1 of Stomoxys calcitrans. Classification (NCBI taxonomy): domain Eukaryota; kingdom Metazoa; phylum Arthropoda; class Insecta; order Diptera; family Muscidae; genus Stomoxys; species Stomoxys calcitrans. The sequence continues at coordinate 63,918,506 of NC_081552.1, forward strand.
ACGAAATACTTCGTGCAAAAATTCATTCAAATCGGATAAGAATTGTGCCCTCTAGAGGCTCAAGAAGTCAAGATCCAAGATCGGTTTATATGGCAGCTATATCAGGTTATGGACCGATGTAAAACATACTTGGCACAGTTGTTGGGTATAATAACAAAACACTTCGTGCGAAATTCCATTCCATTCGGATAAGAATTGCGCCCTCTAGAGGCTCAAGAAGTCAAGACCCAAGATCGGTTTATATGACAGCTATATAAGGTTATAGACCGATTTGAACCATACTTGGCACAGTTGTTGAATATCATAACAAAACACGTCGTGCAAAATTTCATTTCAATCGGATAAGCATTGCGCACGCTAGAGGCTCAAGAAGTCAAGATCCAAAATCGGTTGATATGGCAGCTATATCAGGTTATGGACCGATTTGAACCATACTTGGCGCAGTTGTTGGATATTAGAATTGCGCACTCTAGAGGCTCAAGAAGTCAAGACCCAAGATCGGTTTATATGGCAGCTATATCAAAACATGGACCGATATGGCCCATTTACAATACCAACCGACCTACACTAATAAGAAGTATTTGTGCAAAATTTCAAGCGGCTAGCTTTACTCCTTCGGAAGTTAGCGTGCTTTCGACAGACAGACGGACGGACGGACGGACGGACGGACGGACAGACGGACAGACGGACGGACGGACGGACAGACGGACGGACATGGCTAGATCGACATAAAATGTCACTACGATCAAGAATATATATACTTTATGGGGTCTCAGACGAATATTTCGAGTAGTTACAAACAGAATGACGAAATTAGTATACCCCCCATCTTATGGTGGAGGGTATAAAAATGTTTAAAGTTCTGTGGAATTATACGCCAATATGCCTGGGAACGTGTTCAGTGCCTTGCCTATCACCAGACATTCTCATGAAATATGTATTTATGAATTTAAAGAAAATTATCATGTCTTTGTAAAGTTTTTAAGCGCGTGAAGTAAATGTGAGCTAAGAGATGTGATGTGGGCGGGTTTGTGGGGTCACTAGAGAATGTTTTGGAGACTAGGTGACCATGGTAGGGAGGGCAACTGGAAGTTACCATCTACTTCCCAACAGATTAGATTAGGACAATGATGTTAGAATGTTTTTTGGGGTAGATGATGAGATTTTTTTATTGGTACGTCCCTGAGCAAGGACAACGGGATGGGACCTCCCCTAAGAGCCACTATGGCTAGTTGGTGCAATAGTTGTTCGTCTGCTACATAAATAAACCGTAACAATATGGCGCCCAAACGAAAGTCGCACGACATATTAATGTCGTGGTTTACCAAAATGTGTATTAGACCGAAACACAGAACAATAGCCCATTAGATGAGAAGACAATAGACCAAAATTCCAAACTGTAATCAATGGGGAGGAAGTTCAATTTCACCACAGCCGTTCTGGTACATGCTAGATATCGTTGTGTGGTGAACCGAATGTTTTGAACCAAGGATGAGAGTACAGAATTACCGGTTCAATTCAAAAAGTTTTGCAATGGCCACATATTGTAGGGTACGATACGTTGCATGCAATTAAAAACACTTTTTTGATTTTTTCTGGTTTTTATACCCTCCACCATAAGATGGGGGGTATACTAATTTCGTCATTCTGTTTGTAACTACTCGAAATATTCGTCTGAGACCCCATAAACTATATATATTCTTGATCGTCGCGACATTTTATGTCGATCTAGCCATGTCCGTCCGTCTGTCCGTCCGTCCGTCCGTCCGTCCGTCCGTCCGTCTGTCTGTCGAAAGCACGCTAACTTCCGAAGGAGTAGAGCTAGCCGCTTGAAATTTTGCACAAATACTTCTTATTAGTGTAGGTCGGTTGGTATTGTAAATGGGCCATATCGGTCCATGTTTTGATATAGCTGCCATATAAACCGATCTTGGGTCTTGACTTCTTGAGCCTCTAGAGGGCGCAATTCTAATCCGATTGAAATGAAATTTTGAACGACGTGTTTCGTTATTATATCCAATAACTGTGCCAAGTATGGTTCAAATCCTATAGCTGCCATATAAACCGATCTTGGGTCTTGACTTCTTGAGACTCTAGAGGGCGCAATTCTTATCCGATTGGAATGGAATTTCGCACGACGTGTTTTGTTATGATACCCAACAACTGTGCTAAGTATGGTTTAAATCGGTTCATAACCTGATATAGCTGCCATACAAACCGATCTTGGGTCTTGACTTCTTGAGCCTCTAGAGGGCACAATTCCTATCCGATTTGAATGAATTTTTGTACGAAGTATTTCGTTATGATATCCAACAACTGTGCCAAGTATGGTTCAAATCGGTTCATAACCTTATATAGCTGTCATATAAACAGATCTGGGGATTTGACTTCATGAGCTTCTAGAGGGCGCAATTCTTATCCGATTTGAATGAATTTTTGCACGACGTGTTTTGTTATGATATCCAACAACTGTGCCTAATATGGTTCAAATCGGTTCATAACCTGATATAGCTGTCATATAAACAGATCTGGGGATTTGACTTCTTGAGCTTCTAGAGGGCGCAATTCCTATCCGATTGGTTGAAATTTTGCATGACATATTTTATTTTTACTTTCAACAACTGCGTCAAATAAGGTTCAAATCGGTTCATAACCTGATATAGCTGCCATATAAACCGATCTGGGATCTTGACTTCTTGACCCCTAGAGGTCGCAATTATTATCCGATATGCCTGAAATTTTGTACGACGGATCCTCTCATGACCATCAACAAACGTGTTTATTATGGTCTGAATCGGTCTATAGCCCGATACAGATCCCATATAAATCGTTCTCTCTATTTTACTTCGTGAGCCCCAATGGGCGCAATTCTTATACAAATTGGCTGAAATTTTACACAGGTCTCCAACATAAAATTTAATTGTGGTCCAATCCGGACCATATCTTGTTTTTTGCCTAAGAAGAGATGTCGGGAAAAGAACTCGACAAATGCGCTCCATGGTGGAGGGTATACAAGATTCGGCCCGGCCGAACTTAGCACGCTTTTACTTGTTATATTTAGATTTCGCTTAAAGTTCGGAGTGCCCGAAAAAAAATCCTTATCGTATTGAGAAAGAGAAAGTATTAATTTGTTAATCTTACTGCGACTTGACCAAGTTATGAGTATTAAAACTTGGTCACAATCTACGAGAAAACAAGTAAAAGCGTATTAAGTTCGGCCGGGCCGAATCTTATATACCCTCCACCATGGATCGCATTTGTCGAGTTCTTTTCCCGCCATTTCTTCTTAGGCAAAAAAAAAAAGGATATAAGAAAAGATTTGCTCTGCTATTAGAGCGATATTAAGATATGGTCCGGTTTGGACCACAATTAAATTATATTTATGTTGGAGACCTGTGTAAAATGTCAGCCAATTCGAATAAGAATTGCGTTCTTTGTGGGCTCAAGAAGTAAAATAGAGAGATGGATTTATATGGGAGCTGTATCGGGCTATAGACCGATTCAGACCATAATAAACACGTATGTTAATGGTCATGAGGGAATCCGTCGTACAAAATTTCAGGCAAATCGGATAATAATTGCGACCTCTAGAGGCTCAAGAAGTCAAGATCCCAGATCGGTTTATATGGCAGCTAAATCAGGTTATGAACCGACTTGTACTTTATTTGACATAGTTGTTGAAAGTAACAATAAAAAACGTCTTGCGAAATTTCAGCCAAATCGGATAGGAATTGCGCCCTTTAGAAGCTCCCAGATCTGTTTATATGACAGCTATATCAGGTCATGAAACGATTTGAACCATATTTGGCACAGTTGTTGGATATAATAACAAAACACGTCGTGCAAAATTTCATTCCAATCGGATAAGCATTGCGCACTCTAGAGGCTCAAGAAGTCAAGACCCAAGATCGGTTTATATGACAGTTATATTAGGTTATGGACCGATTTGAACCATACTTGGCACAGTTGTTGGATATTATAACAAAACACGTCGTGCCAAAATTAATTTAAATCGAATAAGAATTGCGCCCTCTAGAGGCTCAAGAAGTCAAGACCCAAGATCGGTTTATATGGCAGCTATATCAAAACATGGACCGATTTGAACCATACTTAGCACAGTTATTGGACATCATAACAAAACACGTCGTGCAAAATTTCATTCTAATCGGATAAGAATTGCGCACTCTAGAGGCTCAAGAAGTCAAGACCTAAGATCGGTTTATATGGCAGCTATATCAAAACATGGACCGATATGGTCCATTTACAATACCAACCGACCTACACTAATAAGAAGTATTTGTGCAAAATTTCAAACAGCTAGCTTTACTTCTTCGGAAGTTATCGTGCTTTCGACAGACAGACGGACGGACGGACAGACGGACGGACATGGCTAGATCGACATAAAATGTCGCGACGATCAAGAATATATATACTTTATGGGGTCTCAGACGAATATTTTGAGTAGTTACAAACAGAATGACGAAATTAGTATACCCCCCATCTTATGGTGGAGGGTATAATAATAGTCATTTCAAAGAGAATATGCTATTAATTGATAATAAAGTTTTGAGTAAGAAAATAGAAATAAGTAATTTAGATAAAATTATACCGGAAATGCGCCACTATTTGTAAGTTAAGGTCAGGAAATGAAATTATGATAAAGTTATACAGCGAATCATATCCGATGTCCAAGAATTAAGAGACGTTGATAAAACAGTGCCAAAAGCACAGCAAAGATTTAAGGAGAAGAAGTAGGACTTTTAGATAGCGGAGCATCTGTTAGTGTTTTAAGACGTGGATGTAGAGAGTTCGTTGAGAATTTCCATTTTGAAATTAAGACCATATTTTCGTATGTTTCGACTGCAAGTGGTCAGCAACGCAGGGTTTAAGGAAAAATAGAATTAGATATTAAGTACAAAAATGAGATAAAGAAAATAATTTTAAATTTGTGTGCAGATTTGGAACAACAATTATATTTAGGTATAGATTTTTGGCGACAATTTAATTTAGTTCCCGATTTACTAAATGTCATTAAAAATAAATTAAATCCTCATCTCTTAAATGAAGAACATAAAGCTTAACTGGAAGCCATAATTCGGAAATTCGACACATTTGAGGAAAAGTGATTAGGCCGTACTAGCTTGAAGAAGCATGCAAAAGGCTTGTTGAGGTCGCAGAACCAGTGTAGGACCGCTATTATTCTTTTTCTCCAGCAGTTCAGACGACAGTCTATGAGAAGATAGATAATATGTTAAAACTGAATGTGATCGAGGACAGTGATAGTCCGTGGAGTAATTGGACCACAATTGTGAGAAAACCGTGGAAAAATAGATTCTGCTTGGATGTCAGGAAATTAAATAAGCTAACAATAAAGGATGTGTACCCGCTTCAAAACATTGATGGCATCCTAAGGAGAATCCACTAAGCATACTATATCTGCAGCGTAGACCTTAGATATGCGTTTTGGCAAGTTGAACTTGATAAAGAGAGCCGTCCATATACATCGTTTACAGTGCCCGACAAGTCACTGTATCAGTTTCGCTTTATGCCATTCGGGCTCTGTAACGCGGCTCAACGACTATGTAGACTGATGGATCGTGTGATTCCCCATAGACTTAAGAAGAATGTTTTCATTTACCTAGAAGATTTGTAAGTGATTTCAATAAGCACATGAGATTGTTAGAGGAGGTTGCTAGTTGTCTGAGCAAGGCTGGCTTAACCAGGGGCTTGAAAAAGTCTCAATTTTGTTTTTAACACTTAAAGTATTTAGGTTTTATCACTGGTAATGGGACATTAAAGACCGACCCCGACAAAGTCCAGGCCATCAGGGCAATGAAGATACCAAAGAGTCCCAGAGGAGTGAGAAGCTTTTTAAGTACTGCAGGATGGTACCGTTGATTTTTAAGGACTTTGCATCAATTTTGGCTCCATTAGCAGATACCCTTAAGAATTCCAAGAAATTTTAAATGAATGATGCAGCAATAAAATGATTTGATGAGTTGAAGAAGGCACTGACATCGGCACCGATTTTGAGGCATGGCGAGTTTGCGAGAAGATTCTATATTCAGTGCGACGCATCAGATTATGGCACCGGATCAGTGTTGTATCAGCTTAATAACATCAAGTAAAAAGGCGTTAAGTTCGGCCGGGCCGAACTTTGGATACCCACCACCTCGGGTATATATGTAAACCACTTTTCATCAAAATCCAGCGAAAATTGCATGCCTTATGTCTCATAGCAGTTATATCGAAATATAATCCGATTTAGACCAAATTCTAATAAGTACAAGTTATTGTTCAATTATTTATAACAATCTATATCTAAAAATAAACCGATCTGAACCATATACAATATGGATGTCGAAAAGCCTAACATAAGTCAATGTGTCAAATTTCAGTTAAATCGGATTATAAATGCGTCTTTTTGGGGCCAAGACTTTAAATCGAGATATCGGTCTATATGGCAGCTATATCCAAATCTTGATCGACCTGAGTGAAATTGAAAAAGTATGTCGAAGGGCCCAACACAACTCACTGTCCCAAATTGTGGCGACATCGGACAATAAACGCGCTTTTTCTGGCCCCAAAACCTAAAACCGAGAGATCGGTCTATATGGCAGCTATATCCAAATCTTGACCGATCTGTGCCATAATGCAGAACTATGTCAAGAGGTTGAACCTAACCCAATGTCCCAAATTTCTGCGACATCGGACAATAAATGCGCCTTTTATGGGCCTTAGACCCTAAATAGGAGAATCGGTCTATATGACAGCTATATCCAAATCTGGATCGATCTGAGCCAAATTGACAAAGGATGTTGAAGGGCCTAACACAACTCACTGTCCCAAATTTCAGCAAAATCGGATAATAAATGTGGCTTTTGGGCCTAAGACCCTAAATCGGAGGATCGGTCTATATGGCAGCTATATCCAAATCTGAACTGATCTAGACCAAATTGACGAAGGATGTCGAGGGGCCTTACACAACTCACTGTCTTTAATTTCAGTAAAATCGGATAATAAATGTGGCTTTTATGGGCCTAAGACCCTAAATGCGAAGATCGGTCTATATGGCAGCTATATCCAAATCTTTGCCGATCTGGGCCATAATGACGAAGGATGTCGAAGGGCCTAACACAACTCACTGTCCCAAATTTCAACAAAGTCGGATAATAAATGTGGCTTTTATGGGGCTAAGACCCTAAATCGGCGGATCGGTTTATATGGGGGCTATATCAAGATATAGTCCGATATAGCTCATCTTCGAACTTAACCTGCTTATGGACAAAAAAAGACTCTGTGCAAAATTTCAGCTCAATATCTCTATTTTTGAAGACTGTAGCGTGATTTCAACAGACAGACGGACAGACATGTCTAGATCGTCTTAGATTTTTACGCTGATCAAGAATATATATACTTTATAGGGTCGGAAATGGATATTTCGATGTGTTGCAAACGGAATGACAAAATGAATATACCCCCATCCTTCGGTGGTGGGTATAAAAACGAATACCACTTAATCCCTTTCTACTCCCAAAAATTAAATTTAAGCCAAAGAAATTATAGCGTAACAGAAAAAAAATGTTTGGCGGCAGATATGGTTGTGAAGAAGTTTAGCCCATACGTGGAAATGACGACATTCACAGTGATTACAGTCCACGCAAGCTTGAAATGACTCATGAATTTTAAAATTTGAGTGGTAGATTGGCGCTTTGGTTCTTCAATTGCAATCATTTGATTTTGATTTTGAAATTGAGCATCGTAAGGACTCAGAAAATGTTGTAGCTGATATGCTTTGCAGGGCTCCTCGAACTTTACACATTGACGAGATGACAAAATATGACATTTTTGACTTTGAATCATTGGAATTTCAAATCGAAGAATATTTAAGTCTGTTCGAGAACATCCATTCAAATATTGACAAATTACCAGACATTAAAATACGAGATGGTCTTATTTATGAAAGGACAACGGGATGGGACCTCCACTAAGAGCGACTAAGGTTAGTTGGTTCAATAGTTATTCGCCTGCTTCAAAAAGGCGAACCGTAACACGATATTTGCTTCAATTCAGTAACAAACTACACTGTCAGCAGCTTTTGTTTTAAAAAGATTTCAAGTGGAAGCCAATCAATTCCCCTTGATTTTAAAGCTGCACTGTATGAGAGGATTCGCCATCAAAAGGAAAAAAGCAAAACGTAATTATAAGCTGGAGAGATAATTAGATCTCCTGAAGAGCATAACGCTGCTACCATGTTCAAGTACTCTGGGAAAACCAAGCCAGAGGTCCCGCATCAGGCAGTACAAGGACGGAAAACTCAATACAGCCTAACGAACAGGGACCCGATGATGGAACCTTTACCGACTTTATAAAGATTCGGAAGACTAGGATAGGCAAAGAACTTAATACGAAAACATAAGACAGTGCAGTGACAGGAAAGTCAATGCAGCCTAATGAGCAGGGAGCGGCCGATGAGATCATCACCTACTCCCACGATGCTCATTTACTGGTGGACCAGATAAACCTCCACCCGAGCGAAACTGCTACTCACGCTCTGATGAAGAAAATCAAAAAGGGCAAGATTCATATTGCCTTAATTCAGGAGCCATGGACGACCCGAACATAGTTTCTGGACTGACCCATATCAACTACCAATTATTCTATGCTAACACTGGTACTCGGCCAAGGATCTGGGTTATTTGTCATAAAAATTTGAATTATATATTTTCCTCAGAGTTGTCAACGTCGGATGCAACAGTGGTGAGGCAGAGAGACGGTGGAGCATGCCTGGCATCACTTTATCTGCCTTTCGACTCTCCGACACCGCCACCTACGTCGGAGCTGCAACGGTTGGAGAGGAAAACGAGCAGACAGGAAATGTGGTACTAATAGGATGCGATGCGAACTGTCACCATATTTCATGGGGCAGTACCAACATTAATAAGCGGGGCCAAGCACTCGCGGAATTCTTGAATACTAACGACCTAGTAACACTTAATATTGGTAACACCGCTACCTTTGTTAATAGAATTAGGGAGAAGGTTTTAGATGCAACAATATGCTTGGAAAATTTAATCGATGAGGTTCAGGATTGGACGGTCTTCATGGAGCATTCCTTCTGAGACCATCGCTAAATTAGGTTTAGAATAACACGGCCAGCGCCAAATCCCATAAGCTTCTGTCATAAGTTGAAAACCAACTGTCCAAAATTCGCAAGACTACTCAGAAGAAACTTGGGCAATATAATTAAGATTGTCCAAGCATAGAAGACATTGAAGACAATGTGAACAGCATAACGACTTCACTAGTGAAGTCTTTCGAAGATGTTGTCCTCTTCAAGATATGAAATCAGTCCAAGAAAAAACCCTGGATGACTGGGAGATTCCCAACATTGGGAAAGAGGTCCGCAGACTTTATAACAGAGCTCGTCGGAAAAGCGGAAGTACATTGGCATGTGTATTACACACGGCTCAAGGAATACAATAAGCTTTTATGCGAACAGATCAGGGGATGGTCGTCGGAGACTGCCCTGCACGAGGTTGTGCATAAAATAGAAGAATCCTTCGATGTCAAAACGTACACACTGGCGGTATGCATTGACATCGAGAGGGCTTTTAACAATGCGCGGACCGATACACAAACCATATGCTAAGGAACAGGTGGATAAATTGTGTGTCCCATGACATAAATAATAAAAGGGAGATAGTGGCACAAGGCACGTCGCTGTGGGGCATTTTATCGCTACTCCTATGGGTGACCACCATAAATGACCTATTACGGATGCTGCCTGAGGAGGGATTTGAACCCGTCTGCTATACGATGTTATAATACTTTAAAGGGGCATGGATCCAACCAGCTATGCAGAAGGGCCGAACGGGTCTTGAAGATGGCTTACGACTGGGCTAGACCTAGGGTTCTCAATGTTAACCCAGAGAAGACTGAAATCTGCCTGTTCACGAGGAACACGAAGGTGGGCCAATTTGAGGATAGGAGGTGACGATAGGAAACCTGAAAGGAAGGAAAAAGATTTCCGCTCGGATACCTAAGACGACACTTGAGGTCGACTGCGAGGCACTGCTGCTAGCAGTACAGTATTGGATTGACAAAGTATTGACATCTGGAAGATCATGTTACACGACTGGATAAAAGCTGGAGGACAGAGTTGGCCTGGGTTTCTTCATTGAGAACTCAGGGACTGAGATCTGGTTTAAATTACCTCACCATTATACGGTCCTGCAGGCGGAGATCCGGGCGATCATGGAATGCGTGAGGTGGTGTGGTGTTCACGCGATGACGTCGAGTATGAAATTCTTTATGGACAGTAAAATTGCCATAAGGGCAATAACAACCACGACGGTTAGATCACGAACAGTCTTAGAGGTAAGAAGGAAATTAACGCCTTCTGTGAGGATGACACGATCCGCATCGTTTGGGTGCCGGTTCTTAGCGGAGTAACTGGGAATGAGCAACCAGACGATTTTGCATTGAAGGCCACAGAACTGCCGTCAATAAACTTGGTTAACCCGAAGCCTTTCGGTTCAACGCAGTCCCAGTTAAGGGCGTGGGCCACGAATGCGCATGTAACCCTCTGGAACAGCGAAACGGTCGGTTGGGCGGCGAAAATCCTATGTGGAGGTCCAAATCGTGAGAAGACGAGGCTATTACTGAAACGAAGTAATAAGGAGGTCAGTATAGCTTTCGGTGTCATAATGGGATACATAGGACTTCGAGCACACTTATGTAAAATCGGTGCGGCAAGTGATAGCATGTGTAGGGCATGCGGGGAAGATGATGAGACGTTGGAGGATTTCCTACGTCATTGCCCGTCTTTCGCGTCGGTATATGTACCGGCACTTAGGTGGGGACACAATACTAGACATGAACCAACTTTGGGATGTGCCATGGAAAACAATTAAGAATTTTGTAAGTAGCACGGAATTCCTAACTTAGATTTTCTTTTTCGAGGTTATCTTTTTTGTATTTTTAGCCGATTACTGGCTTAGGTGTATGTCCATAGTGGTATTGGGCGGATTCATATCTGCACCATCTTTTTAACCTAGCCTAGTCTTAAGCCTAAGTATAATTTTGTTGAAACTAGTTAAATTTGTATACCCTCCACCATAGGATGAGGGGTATACTAATATCGTCATTCTGTTTGTAACTACTCGAAATATTCGTCTGACACCCCATAAAGTATATATATTCTTGATCTTCGCGACCTTTTAGTCGATCTAGCCATGTCCGTCCGTCCGTCTGTCTATCGAAAGCACGCTAACTTCCGAAGGAGTAAAGCTAGCCGCTTGAAATTTTGCACAAATACTTCTTATTAGCGTAGGTCGGTTGGTATTGTAAATGGGCCATAACGGTCCATATTTTGATATAGCTGCGATATAAAGCGATCTTGGGTCTTGACTTCTTGAGCCTCTAGAGTGCGCAATCCTTACCCGATTGGAATGAAATTTTGCACCACGTGTTTTGTTATGATATCCAACAACTGTGATAAGTGTGGTTCAAATCGGTTCATAACTTCATATAGCTGTCATTCCTATCCGATTTGGCTGAAATTTTGCACGACGTATTTTATTCTTACTTTCAACAACTATGTCAAATAAGGTTTAAATCGGTTAAAAACCTGATATAGCTGCCTTAAAAACCGATCTGGGATCTTGACTTCTTGAGACTCTAGAGGTCGCAATTATTATCCGATTTGCCAGAAATTTCGCACGACGGATTCTCTCATGACCATCAACATACGTGTTTATTATGGTCTGAATCGGTCTATAGCCCGGTACAGCTCCCATATAAATCGATCTCTTTATTTTACTTCTTGAGCCCCGCAAAGGGCGCAATTCTTATTCGAATTGGCTGACATTTTACACGGCCCTCCAACATATAATTTAATTGTGGTCCATATCCTTGATATCGCTCAAATAGCAGAGTAAATCTTTTCTTATATGCTGTTTTGCCTAAGAGGAGATGCCGGGAGAAGAACTCGACAAATGCGATCCATGGTGGAAGGTATAGAGGATTCGGCCCGGCCGAACTAAGCACGCTTTTACTTGTTATACCCACCACCGAAGGATGGGGGTATATTCATTTTGTCATTCCGTTTGCAACACACCGAAATATCCATTTCCCACCCTATAAAGTATATATATTTTTGATCAGCGTAAAAATCTAAGACGATCTAGACATGTCCGTCCGTTGAAATCACGCTACATTCTTTAAAAATTGAGATATTGAGCTGAAACTTTGCACAGATTCTTTTTTTGTCCAAAAGCAGGTTAAGTTCGAAGATGGGCCAAATCGGACTATATCTAGATATAGCCCCCATATAGACCGATCCGCCGATTTAGGGTCTTAGGCTCATAAAAGCCACATTTATTATCCGATTTTGCTGAAAATTGGGACAGTGAGTCTTAGGCCCTTAGACATCCTTCATCAATTTGGCCCAGATCGGTCTAGTTTTGGATATTGCTGCCATATAGACCGATCCTCCGATTTGGGGTCTTAGACCCATAAAAGCCACATTTATTATCCGATTTTGCTGAAATTTGAGACAGTGAGTTTTCTTACGCCCTTCGATATCCTTCGCCAATTCGGTCCAGATCGGTCCAGTTTTGGATATAGCTGCCATATAGACCGATCCTCCGATTTAGGCTCTTAGACCCATAAAAGCCACATTTATTATCCGATTTTGCTGAATTTTGGGACAGTGAGTTGTGTTAGGCCCTTCGACACCCTTCGTCAATTTGGCTCCGATCGGTTCAGATTTGGATATAGTTCAGTTTAGTGTAGATCGGACCAATTTGGGATATAGCTGCCATATAGACCGATCTCTCGATTTCAGGTTTTGGGCCTATAAAATGCTCATTTATTGTCCGATGTCGCCGAAATTTGGAACAGTGAGTTAAGTTAAGCCCCTCGACATAATCCTGCAATATGGCACAGATCGGTTAAGATTTGGATATAGCTATCATACAGACCGATCTCTCTATTTAAGGTTTTGGGCCCAAAAAAAGGTGCATTTATTGTCCGATGTCACCGAAATTCAGGACAGTGAGTTAGGTTAAGCCCTTCGACTTCCTCCTGCAATATGGCCCATATCAGTCCAGATTTGAATATAGCTGCCATATAGACCGATCTCTCAATATAAGGTTTTGGGTCCATAAAAGGCGCAATTATTGTCCGATTTCGCCCAAATTTGGGACAGTGAGTTGAGTTAGGCCCTTCGACATTTTTCTGAAACTTGGGCCAAATCGGTTCAGATTTGGATATAGCTACCATATAGACCGATATCTCGATTTAAAGTTTTGGCCCCATAAAAGGCTCATTTATAATCCGATTTCACTGAAATTTGTCACAGTGACTTATGTTAGGCTTTTCGAAATCCGTGTCGTATGTAGCTCAGATCGGTTTATTTTTAGACAAAGCTTAAAGACCAATATTTTGTTATACACAATTGACTTGTACTTATAAGTATTTGGTCCAAATCGGAACATATTTTGAAATAACTGCTATGGGACAAAAGGTATACAATTTTCACCGGACTTTGATGAAAGGTGGTTTACGTATATTCCCGAGGTGGTGGGTATCCAAAGTTCGGCCCGGCCGAACTTAACGCCTTTTTACTTGTTTCTGATGGTCTCGCAAGAATTCGAACCCAGGCGTTTAGCGTCATAGGCAGACATGCTAACCTCTGCGCTACGGTGGTATATGAGTATAAGGTATGAAATTTTCACCGAATTTTGATGAAAGTTGGTTTACATATGTACCCGAGGTGGTGGGTATCCAAAGTTCGGCCCGGCCGAACTTAACGCGTTTTTAAAGGGTGATTTTTTTGAGGTTAGGATTTTCATGCATTAGTATTTGACAGATCACGTGGGATTTCAGACATGGTGTCAAAGAGAAAGATGCTCAGTATGCTTTGACATTTCATCATGAATAGACTTACTAACGAGCAACGCTTGCAAATCATTTTCAGTGAATGGGCCCTAGAAAAGTTGGCAGAAAATCCGCTTTTTTATCGACAAATTTCGTTCAGCGATGAGGCTCATTTCTGGTTGAATGGCTACGTAAATAAGCAAAATTGCCGCATTTGGAGTGAAGAGCAACCAGAAGCCGTTCAAGAACTGCCCATGCATCCCGAAAAATGCAATGTTTGGTGTGGTTTGTACGCTGGTGGAATCATTGGACCGTATTTTTTCAAAGATGCTGTTGGACGCAACGTTACGGTGAATGAACACATTTCGAACCGAACACTGATTTTGGTAATAAAATTCAATGATTTGCAAGCGTTGCTCGTTAGTAAGTCTATTCATGATGAAATGTCAAAGCATACTGAGCATCTTTCTCTTTGACACCATGTCTGAAATCCCACGTGATCTGTCAAATACTAATGCATGAAAATCCTAACCTCAAAAAAATCACCCTTTACTTGTTTTTGCTAGTTTGACAGAATTTTGGTATGTAGAATAAAATTATGCCCTTCAACTAAATGTATTTTGTATACATTTTTAGCAGAATTCATGGTGGTGGGCTCTTAACATTCGGCCCGGCCGAACTTAGCACGCTTTTACTTGTTTTAACCTTACTATATCCCTATTGATATCCAAATATAGGCCGAACTTAATCTTATTTAGTTCAGGTACCGAGAAACTTTGTACAAGTAACATTTCCAAATTTCAAAGAAATAGGTTAATAAATGCGGGTATAAATGTAGTAAATATTATCCGATCTATACTATATATGGGTCGGATGTCGGGAGTCTTATACAATTTACTGTTTAAAATTTCATCAAAATCGGATAACAAATACACCGTTTATGTGCTTAAGCCTATATCTAAATATAGTCTGAACTAGGACAGATGTCAGGAGTCTTGATAAAACTCACTGTTCCGGGAAATAAATGCGCCTGTTATAGGCCTAAGAGACAAAATCGGCAGATTAGTCTATATGGCAACCGATGGCTCTAAAAAATTCACTGTTCAGAATTTCATCGAAATCGGGATTTAAATGCGTCTGTTTTGGACTTAAGACTCTAAATAGGCAGATAGGTTTATATGTTAATATGGCTGGATATAGACCATATTAGGATCGGAAGTCGATGGGTCTTATGAAGAGCCTAAATCGGCATATTGGTCCATATGGCAGCTGCGTGTAAATATTGTTCGACATACACCACATTCGAATCGGATGTCAGAGCCCGACCTCACTCTTTATGACATGTATATGTAAATCTGATCCGATTTGGCCCATCCAAGAAAATAACCTGCGTATTTATGTTCTTGCCAGGATTCGAATCCACCTCGGTGGCTTCCTATGGGCCTTACACCTTAAATGAGGTGATAATTCTATATGAGGAATGAATCGACATATTGTCCGATCCGAACCATATTCGGTACGTGTGTAGAAGATCCTGAGACAACTCACTGTTATAAATCTCAGCGAAATCGAATAATAAATGCGGCTCCAATGGGTCTTAGATCTTAAATCGGGAGATCGGTATTTAGGGGGGTTCATCAAGACATTGTCTGATCTGGACCCTATTCCATACTTATGGCGAGAGTCCGAAGGCAATTCACTGCGCTATTGGGTAATAAATACGAAATGACCTAAAACCTTAAATCGAGAAATTGGTCTATATGGGATTATATCAAGATATAGTACATCTTCGAAGATTCAGCTCCACTGCTTCATCGGATGCCATCGTTGCACAGAGGTTAGCATTTCCGCATATGATTGAACTTCAGATACTCACAGCCTTGGAAGGGTATATTTGTTATCCTATTTTGTTACGACACTACTAATATTGAAATATAGGGCGATTTGGATCATATTTGGTTGGTCGAAATGCCTCTTACAAGTCACAGTTTCAAATTTCGACGAAATCGAGTAATAAATCCTCTTTTTGTAGGCTTACTACTCGAAATCGACAGATGGGTCTATATTGACACGTGGATCGAAATAAGTTCCGAAATGGACCATATTCGGTCCGGACATCGGGGGCTAATAACATGCACCGTTCCAATTTTCATCAAAAGTGGGCAACAAATACGGACTCACTCGCCCTGTTGGATATGGAATTCGTGCCATTGTAGCCTATGTCGCTAAACGCGTTCGAATCCTGGCGAGAACTTCGGTCAAAGCGGTGTTTATCCCCTCTTAATGTTGGCGACATTTGCAAGGCACAATGCCATGCATGGTCATTTAAAAAATTTTCCCCAAAGAGGAGTCGCATTGCGGGACGCTGTTCGGACTCGGCTATGAAAAAGGTCCCTTATAATTGAGTTTAAACTTGAATCGGAAAGCTCTCATTGATGTGTGAGAAATTGCCCATTCTCGGTTCCTGGTGGTAATGTTCTTCCTTAGGGTAATGTTCTCATTAGGGGAGTGATGGCACCTCAGACATTTTGACCCAAATATGGATATCAAATTCGTCCTTCATTCCCAACGGAAATGAAGTTCAGTTTAGGGGGTGATTTAGGGCGTAGCCCAAACACTTGGCTCCAAAATTGGATGCCAAATTCGTTTTCTACTCTCAAATACCTTTCATTTGAGTCCCATATTGTCATAATTTGTCAAATAACCCATTTGACGTATCATAAGAAGAAAAAGCGCCACCAAGACTTGAACGCAAATTTTAATGTCATATTCGTAATCTACTCTCTAATACCTTTCATTTGAGTCCCATATAGCCATGGTCGGCTAATATGCCCATTTGGGGGGTATTTGGGGGTGGGCGACCTCCCATTACTTGAAACTAATGTTTGATGGGATATTTGTAATCTACTGCCTAATACTTTTCATTTGAGTCCCATTTTGACTTGAACTTCGAATTTGGGGGTTAGGGGAGGGTCCGCCTCCACCCGATATCTAAGAATTGAATAGCCTATATTTCCTTCCAGACAAACGTACACAATTAATGAAAATTTTAAGAAAATCGGTTCAGCTAAGAATCATACAGTCATAATGGGTCTAGTGGCGTTTTTGAGGGTTGGGGTGACCCCCTATAATTCGATCTGATTTTGTATGCCAGATTCGAAATTTACTCCCGAATACCTTTCCTTTGAGCCCCATATTGAAATGAACGTCCAATATGTCTGTTTGGGGTAGATTTGGGGTTGGGGCGGCCCGATGGGTACTTAGACTCAAATTTTAATACCATATTCGTATTATACTCTCCAATACCTTTCATTTGATACCTATATTGTCTCTATCGGTCCACTTTTGGGTTGTGTTTTTGGCATAAGGGGGAGGGTCCGTCCCCCTTCCGACACCGAAAAATGATATAGCCTTCCAGACCAACCATCACAATATCCGAAAATTAAAAGAAAACCGGTTCTGCCGCTTTTCAGTCTATACGGACAAACAAACCGATTCCCATATATCTACGATTGGCTAATGTGCCCATTTTGGGCGTTTTTGATGGGGTGGGGTAACCCCATATACTTCGACATGAATTTGTATGATTCGTTATCTACTCCCGCATACTTTTCATTTGATACCCATATTGTCATTATCGGTCCACTTTAGATTTTGGTTGGTGTTTTTGGGGTAACGGTGGAGGGTCCGCCCCCTTCCGTTATCAATCTTATATATAACAAGTAAAAGCGTGCTAAGTTCGGCCGGGTCGAATCTTATATACCCTCCACCATGGATCGCATTTGTCGAGTTCTTATCCCGGCATCTCTTCTTAGGCAAAAAAGGGATATAAGAAAAGATTTGCTTTGCTATAAGTGCGATATCAAGATATGGTGCGGTTAGCACCACAATTAAATTATATGTTGGAGATCTGTGTAAAATGTCAGCCAATTCGAATAAGAATTGCGCCCTTTGGGGGCTCGAGAAGTAAAATAGAGAGATCGATTTATATGGGAGCTGTATCGGGCTATAGACCGATTCATAATAAACACGTATGTTGATGGTCATGAGAGGATCAGTAGTACAAAATTTCAGGCAAATCGGATAATAATTGCGACCTCTAGAGGCTCAAGAAGTCAAGATCAAACATCGGTTTATATGGCAGCTATTGGGTTGTGATATAGTCGGCGTTGACAAATTTTTTCAACGGCTTGTGACTCTGTAATTGCATTCTTTCTTCTGTCAGTTATCAGCTGTTACTTTTAGCTTGCTTTAGAAAAAAAGTGCGCGAAATTTTGTTTACAGTTGTTTGTTTGGCGTCAATTTTAATATGGGTACCACATGTATTGAAAGAAATTCATTTAACAAACCGAATCAACGCTTTTGATATGCACCTTAAACGCAATGAATTCGGTCCGTTTTTAAAACGAATCATAACTGGAGATGAAAAATGGATTGTTTACAACAACGTTAGTCGAAAACGATCATGGTCCAAGCATGGTGAACCAGCTCAAACCTCTTCAAAGGCTGATATCCACCAAAAGAAGGTTATGCTGTCTGTTTGGTGGGATTGGAAGGGTGTGGTATATTTTGAGCTGCTTCCAAGGAACCAAACGATTAATTCGGATGTTTACTGTCAACAATTTGACAAATTGAATACAGCCATCAAGGAGAAGCGACCAGAATTGGTCAATCGTAAAGGTGTCATATTTCACCAGGACAACGCTAGACCGCACACATCTTTGGTCACTCGCCAAAAACTGAGTGAGCTTGGCTGGGAACTTTTGATACATCCACCATATAGCCCTGACCTTTCACCATCAGACTACCATTTATTTCGATCTTTGCAGAACTCCTTAAATGGTAAATTTTTCGGCAATGATGAGGCTATAAAATCGCACTTGGTTCAGTTTTTTTTGCAGATAAAGGCCAGAAGTGGAGTAGATAAAGGCCAGAAGTGGAGTACTAATTTTGCCAGGAAGATGGCAAAAGGTTATCGAACAAAATGGCAATTATATATTTTAGGCAACCCAATATATCAGGTTATGAACCGATTTGAACCTTCTTTGACACAGTTGTTGAAAGTAAGAATAAAATACTTCATGAAAATTTTCAACCAAATCGGATAGGAATTGCCAGGAAGATGGCAAAAGGTTATCGAACAAAATGGCAATTATATATTTTAGGCAACCCAATATATCAGGTTATGAACCGATTTGAACCTTCTTTGACACATTTGTTGAAAGTAAGAATAAAATACTTCATGAAAATTTTCAACCAAATCGGATAGGAATTGCGCCCTCTAGAAGCTCAAGAAGCCAAGTCCCCAGATCTGTTTATATGACAGCTACACCAGGTCATGAATCGATTTGAACCACACTTGGCACAGTTGTTGGATATCATAACAAAACACGTCGTGCAATATTTCATTCTAATCGGATATGAATTGCGCACTCTAGAGGCTCAATATCAAATCAAATCAAAACACTTCGTGCGAAAATGCATCCAAATCGGTTAAGAATTGCGCACTCTAGAGGCTGAAGAAGTCAAGACCCAAGATCGGTTTATATGACAGCTATATCAGGCTATAGACCGAATTGAACCATAATTGGCACAGTTATTGGATATCATAATAAAACACGTCGTGCAAAATTTCATTCCAATCGGATAAGAATTGCGCACTCTAGAGGCTCAAGAAGTCAAGACCCAATATCTGTTTATATGGCAGCTGTATCAGGTTATGGACCGATTTGGACCACACTTGGCACAGTTGTTGGACATCATAACAAAACACGTCGTGCAAATTTTCATTCTAATCGGATATGAATTGCGCACTCTAGAGGTTCAAGAATTCAAGACCCAAGATCGGTTTATATGGCAGCTATATCAGGTTATGAACCGATTTGAAGCGTACTTGGCACAGTTGTTGGATATCATAACAAAACACGTCGTGCAAAATTTCATTCAAATCGGATAAGAATTGCGCACTCTAGAGGCCCAAGAAGTCAAGACCCAAGATGGGTTTATATAGCAGCTATATCAGGTTATGGACCAATTTAAACCATACTTGGCACAGTTGTTGGATATCATAACAAAACACGTCGTGCAAAATTTCATTCTAATCGGATATGAATTGTGCACTCTGGAGGCTCAAGAAGTCAAGACCCAAGATGGGTTTATATGGCAGGTATATCAGGTTATGGACTGATTTCGACCATACTTGGCACAGTTGTTGGATATCATAACAAAACACGTCGTGCAAAATTTCATTCTAATCGAATATGAAGTGCGCACTCTAGAGGCTCAAGAAGTCAAGACCCAAGATCGGTTTATATGGCAGCTATATCAGGTTATGAACCGATAAGAACCATACTTGGCACAGTTTTTGGATATCATAACAAAACACGTCGTGCAAAATTTCATTCCAATTGGATAAGAATTGCGCACCTTAGAGGCTCAAGAAGTCAAGACCCAAGATCGGTTTATATGGCAGCTATATCGAAACATGGACCGATTTGGACCACACTTGGCACAGTTGTTGGATATTATAACAAAACACGTGGTGCAAAATTTCATTCTAATCGGATAAGAATTGCGCACTCTAATGGCTCAAGAAGTCAAGACCCAAGATCGGTTTATATGGCAGCTATATCGAAACATGGACCGATATGGCCCATTTACAATACCAACCGACCTACACTAATAAGAAGTACTTGTGGAAAATTTCAAGCGGCTAGCTTTACTCCTTCGGAAGTTAGCGTGCTTTCGACAGACAGACGGACGGACATGGCTAGATCGACATAAAATGTCGCGACGATCAAGAATATATATACTTTATGGGGTCTCAGACGAATATTTCGAGTAGTTACAAACAGAATGACGAAATTAGTATACCAACCATCTTATGGTGGAGGGTATAAAAATCAATGTGTATTTGTTTGTTTGTTTGTGTGTTCCTTATAGACTCAGCAACGGCTGAACCGATTTTCTTGAAATTCTCACAGATGGTGCATAATGACGCCGTGTTGAAAATAGGGTACTACATTTTTTGATATCTGAAGAGGGGGCGGACCCTCCCCCTCACCCTAATTTTCAGAAGCGCCAGATCTCGGAGATATGTGGTGCGATTGAAGCGACATTTTGTGTGCTCTCATGTAGTACCCAAAAATAAAAATTTGATATCCAAATTTCGGATGGGGTACCTAGGCGGGCCGCCCCAACCTAAAACCGACCAACAATATATATAGACCAATCACGACAATATGGGACTCTAATGAAAGATATTTAGGATAACACCCCTAAATCGGACATATTTAACGACCATGGCAATATGGGACTCAAATGAAAGGTATTTGCAAAGAGAATACGAATCTGATATCCAAATGTGGGACCACATTCCTGGGGGTCCACCCCTTCCCCAAAATAACTCCCAACCTGAACTTATTTACTGACCATGGGAATATGTGGCTTAAATAAAAGGTATTCGAATGTAGAATACGAATCTGATATCCAAATATGGGACCAAGTGTTTGGGGGCCGTCTCTCACCAAAAACATATCCCAAAGGGGGAAAATTTACGACCATAGCAATATGGGGCTCAAATGAAAGGTCTTTGGGAGTAAAGCACGAATCTGATATGAATATTCGGGAAAAGTGTCTATGGGGAATTTGATAACCTATTTTGGGGCCATGTGTTTGGGGAACGCCTCATCCTGTAAACTCCTCTTAAGCCAATGGCAACATGGGGTTTAAATAAGTGGTATTTGAGAGAAGAGCACGATGCTGATATTTTTTTCAGGGCCAAGTATCAGTTGGACCACCTCTCCCCCGAAAACACCACTAAATCAGAAATCATGAGAATATCGGGCAGAAATGAAGTATTTTGAGAATGGAGTACACCTTACATCCAAACTTAAATTCGTAGACCAATAAAGATCATATGGGATTCGGATAAAGGCACTATATTGTTAAACTCTTAGTCAAGTTAGCATGGTATTTCACTAAAAGATCTTCGAAAACAAATATTCCAAGGAAACTTTTGTTCCATATAAAGTAAAAGAAGGCGCAACGGAGCGGGCCCGGGTCAGCTATAGGACATATTGATAGTTGTTAGGGTCGATACCCCAAACCGGATATATTTGCTGGATTTTCGAATAAGGGGTTTATATGAAAGGTATGAGAGATTAGAAAACTAATTTGATGCCCAATTTTGAGGCCAATGGCAATTTGGGGTACAAATAAAGATGCTGATATATTTCCATGACTAAGTGTTTTGAGGACCATCTACCCCCAAAACACTCCTATATCGGACATATTGAATAACAATGTCAAAAGAATGGTATTGGGAAGTAGAGCACGAAATTGATACCCACTTTCGGGACCAATTTTGGGTCTACCCCTTCCCCAAAACACCCCACAAACAGCAATTATTTACTGATCATCGAAATATGGGGCTCATATGAAGGAATTTGAGAGTAGAATACGAATCTGATATCCAAATGTGAGACCATATATTTGGGACACCGCCCCTTCCCCATAACAACTCCCAAAGAGTACAAATTTACCGACCATGGCAATATGTGACTCTAATGAAAGGTGATAAATTACAAAACGAATTTGGTAATCAATTTTGGGGCCAAGTGTTTGGGGGACGCCCCATTCCATAAACTCTTCTTTAACTAATGGCAATATGAGGTTTAAATAAATAGTATTTGAAAGTAGAGCACGATGCTTACATTTTTTTTCAGGACTAAGTATCTGTGGGACTACGTCACCCCCCAAAACACCCATAAAACGGACATACATATTTACCGATCATGGCAATATGGGTCTCAAATAAGAAGTATTTGGAAGTAGAGAACGAAATTCATGCGCACTTCCGGGAGTCCATATTGGAAGTCCACACCACCCCGCCAGACATCTCCATTGGATCCCCTGATCTCCTGAGTGAAGTATCCTGGCAAGCCGTCATCTCTTTGGAGTCGGACTACCTCCCCATAATTTTAACCATCGACCGACCACCCGACTTCATAACCTCTGAGCGCCGGACGTTTATCAATCATAAGAAGGCCGATTGGGCTGGTTTCAGAACTACAGTGAACTGCCACCCCCATAGGATGTAATTGTGGCCAAGAGGAAATTCCGAGACATCATTAACGCAATAGCCGCCCCCTTTATACCAGCCGGTTGAATACCCCAAGTGCGATGATGGGATTCGTGATATGGACCCCACTAACCCCAGAATCAGCGAGCTGAATCTGGAAATAAACAGGTTGGTCAACGAACATAAGCGGAATTTGTGGCTGGAACACTTGGAGCAATTTAATTTAGGCACAGGTGTAGGCAAACTGTGGTCTACTCTCGAACCCACTGAAGACGGGATGACAGGACCTCAGTCAAATTTGGCGAAATAACCATGATTGATCCGAAAAGATGCGCCAGGATGTTCAACTGTCAATTTATTGTGCATCCCGAGAGTGACAGGGCAAGGAGGAGAGCCATTCGCCGTATTCGTGGTCGCCGAGCCGATGAACAGCCATCACAATTTATCGTGGGCAAAGTTACGAATGTCATCCGCGGCGCCAAATCATCTAAGGCGTTGGGCCCCGACGGAATCTCTACATTGATGTTGAAGAATCTGGATTCACCTGGAGTTGAGTACCTTACTATTGTCCTCAACCTGTCTTTGAGTTCCCGATGTCTGCAAAATATACAGAGTGATCCCGCTACTGAAGCCTGGAAAGGACCCGAGTTTGGGGGAGTCGTACAGACCGATCTCCCATCTCTCACCTGTGGCAAAGACGCTTGAGGCATTACTCCTCCCGAGCCACAGCACTTTGCGATAAAGTCAAAAGTAGAAACAAAGTCCTCAAGTCACTTGCTGGCGGCACTGGGGTGCAGACAAAGAAACCTTGTTGACCACATACAAAGCAATTGGCCGTTCTGTGGAAAGTTATGCAGCGCCAGTGTGGTCTCGTCAACTTTGTGACACGCAGTGGAATAATATTCAGATCTGTTAGAATACCGCCCTCCGAACTGCGACGGGCTGTCTCCTCAGTTCTCATGTGGACTACCTCCATAAGGAGACAAAGATCCTACCAGTGCGAAGACATAACTGCATGCTGTCCAGGCAATATCTTTTGCATTGTTGTCGCAGGGACCATCCAAATCATCATCTTGTAGATATATCCATCGCCCAGAAGACTTAAGGTAGATCTTCATGATCTAGAGCCCTGGGGGCCTTCCCACTCCCAAAATGCCCCTGTGAATATTAGGCTCAAATAAAGTCTTTTAAGGGTGGAGTATATCTAACATCCAATTTTAAATGACCCTAAACCCTTCGAGCGAGTTCGAAGACCAATGAAGATAATATAGGACTCAAATAAAAGCATTTATATTGTTGTGCAATTAGTCAAGCGATATACATATACTATTTTTCGTAGCATGGTATTTTACCAAAAGTTTTTTAATTGTCGAAAATAAATTTGCAAAGATTGTTTCGTTCTATATAAAGTAAAAGAAGGCGCAGCGGAGCGGGCCTTGTCCAGCTAGTCTATTATAAATCCCATTCCTAATTCCTGAGCATATTCGTAATCTACTCCCGAATACCTTTAATGTGAGTCCCATATTGTCATGATCGTCAAATAAATCTATTACAATACGTACTTAGAACTTATACCATTTATTATGAACTTATAACTTTTATTGTGAAACTCGTACTTTACTCTTGAATACCTTTCATTTGAGTCCCATATTTTCCCGATCGGTCCACTTTTATTTTTGGGTAGTACTTTTTGGGTAAGGGGGAAGATCCGCCCCCTCCTAATCTCAAACAAGTAAGAGCGTGCTAAGTTGGGCCGGGCCGAATCTTATATACCCTCCAGTATCGCATTTGTCGAGTTCTATGCGCGGTATCTCATAGATCGCGGTATCGCGAATATTTAATAAGAACTGCGCCTTGTTGGGGCTCAGAAAGCAAAATCGGGAGATCGCTTTATAAGGGAGCGGTATCAAGCTATTGATCGACTTATACCATAGTAGACATGTATGTTGCAGATCATGAGAAAACCCGTTGTACAAAATTTCTTCCAAATCAGATGAGAATTGCGCCCTCTAGAGGCTAAAGAAGTCAAGATCTTAGATCGGTTTATATGGCAGCTATATCAGGTTATATACCGATTTGCTCCGTACTTAGTACAGTTGTTGGAAGTCATAGCAAAACTCCTCAAGCAAAATTTCAGTCAAATCGGACGAGAATTGCTCCCTGTAAAGGTTCAAGAAGTCAAGACACAAGATCTGTTTATATGGCAGCTATATCAAAACAAAAACCGTTTTGAACAATACTTGGCGCAGTGGTTGGAAGTGATACCAAAATACTACGTGCAAAATTTCAGTCAAATCGGACGAGAATAGCGCCCTCTAGAGGCTCAAGAAGTCAAGACCCAAGATCGGTTCTTATGACAACTATATCAGGTTATGAACCGATTGAAATCATACTTGGAAAAGTTGTTGGATATCATATCAAAACACGTCGTGAAAAATTTCATTCCAATAGGATAAGAATTGCGCCCTCTAGAGGCTCAAGAAGTCAAGACCCAAGATCGGTTTATATGGCAGCTATATCAAAACATGGACCGATTTGGCCCATTAACAATCCCAACCGACCTACACTAATAGGAAGTATTTGTGTAACATTTCAAGCGGCTAGCTTTACTCCTTCGTAAGTTAGCGTGCTTTCGACAGACAGACGGACGGACGGACAGACGGACGGACATGGCTAGATCGAAATGAAATGTCACGTAATCAAGAGTATATATACTTTATGGGGTCTCAGACGAATACTTCGAGTAGTTACAAACAGAATGACGAAATTAGTATACCCCATCCTATGGTGTAGGGTATAAAAATGAATGTGTGTTTGGGTGGCTCTTTTAGGGCAAGGGAGAGGGTCCGCCCCCCTACCGTTTTTGAGTCTATACGGAACAAACAAATTTACAAACCCACAAACAAACATACAAACACACATTCATTTTTATACCCTCCACCATAGAATGGGGGTATACTAATTTCGTCATTCTGTTTGTAACTACTCGAAATATTCGTCTGAGACCCCATAAAGTATATATATTGTTGATCAACGCGAAATTTTATGTCGATCTCGCTATGTCTGCCCGTCCGTCGGTCGAAAGCACGCAAACTTTCGAAGGAGTAAAGTTAGCCCCTTGAAATTTTGCACAAATACTTCTTATTGGTGTAGGTCGGTTGGTATTGTAAATGGGCCATATCGGTCCATGTTTTGATATAGCTGCCATATAAACCGATCTTGGGTCTTTACTTCTTGAGCCTTTAGAGTGCGCAATTCTAAACGGATTGGAATGAAATGTTCCACGACGTGTTTTGTTATGATATCCAACAACTGTGCCAAATATGGCTTCAATCGGTGCATAAACTGATATAGCTGCCATATAAACCGATCTTGTGTATTGATTTTCTGAGCCTCTAGAGTGCGCAATTCTTATCCGATTTGCCAGAAACTTTGTACGACGGATTCTCTCATGACCATCAACATACGTGTTTATTATGGTCTGAGTCGGTCTATAGCCCGATACAGCTCCCATATAAATCGATCTCTCTATTTTACTTCTTGAGCCCGCAAAGGGCGCAATTCTTATTCGAATTGGCTGACATTTTACACAGGTCTCCAACATATAATTTAATTGTGATCCAAACCGGACCATATCTTGATATCGCTCT
The DNA here is from genome assembly GCF_963082655.1 of Stomoxys calcitrans. Lineage (NCBI taxonomy): Eukaryota > Metazoa > Arthropoda > Insecta > Diptera > Muscidae > Stomoxys > Stomoxys calcitrans. The sequence goes on from NC_081552.1 coordinate 63,945,122, forward strand.
AATAGCAGAGCAAACCTTTTCTTATATCCTTTTTTGCCTAAGAAAAGTTGCCGGGAAAAGTACTCGACAAATGCGATCCATGGTGGAGGGTATATAAGACTCGGCCCCGCCGAACTTGTTATACCCTCCACCATAAGATGGGGGGTATACTAATTTCGTCATTCTGATTGTAACTACTCGAAATATTCGTCTTAGACCCCATAAAGTATATATATTCTTGATCGTCGTGAAATTTTATGTCGATCTAGCAATGTCCGTCCATCCGCCCGTCCGTCCGCCCGTCCATCCGTCCGTCCGTCCGTCTGTCTGTCGAAAGCACGCTAACTTCCGAAGGAGTAAAGCTAGCCGCTTGAAATTTTGCACAAATACTTCTTATTAGTGTAGGTCGGTTGGTATTGTAAATGGGCCATATCGGCCCATGTTTTGATATAGCTGCCATATAAACCGATCTTGGGTCTTGACTTCTTGAGCCTCTAGAGTACGCAATTCTAATCCGATTGGAATGAAATTTTGCACGACGTGTTTTGTTATGATATCCAACAACTGTGCCAAATATTATTAAAATCGGTCCCTAATCTTATATAGCTGTCATATAAACCGATCTTGGGTCTTGACTTCTTGAGCCTCTAGAAGGCGCAAATCTTATCCAAATGGAATGAAATTTTGCACGACGTATTTTGCTATGATATCCAACAATTGTGCCAAGTATGGTTTAAATCGGTCCATAACCTGATATAGCTGCCATATAAACCGATCTTGGGTCTTGATTTCTTGAGCCCCTAGAGGCGCAATTCTTATCCAATTTGAATGAATTTTGGCACGTGGTATTTTGTTATGATATCCAACAACTGTGTCAAATATGGTTCAAATCGGTTCATAACCTGATATAGCTGCCATATAACCCGATCTTGGGTCTTGACTCTTGAGCCTCTAGAGTGCGCAATTCTTATCCGACGTGAATGAAATTTTGCATGACGTATTTTGTTATGATATCCAATAATTGTGCCAAGTATGGTTTAAATTGGTCCATAACCTGATATAGCTGCCATATAAACCGATCTTGGGTCTTGATTTCTTGAGCCCCTAGAGTGCGCAATTCTTATCCAATTTGAATGAATTTTGGCACGTGGTATTTTGTTATGATATCCAACAACTGTGTCAAATATGCTTCAAATCGGTTCATAACCTGATATAGCTGTCATATAAACCGATCTGGGGTCTTGACTTCTTGAGCCTCTAGAATGCGCAATTCTTATCCGATTGGAATGAAATTTTGCACGACGTGTTTTGTTATGATATCCAACAACTGTGCCAAATATGGCTTCAATCGGTGCATAAACTGATATAGCTGCCATATAAACCGATCTTGTGTATTGATTTTCTGAGCCTCTAGAGTGCGCAATTCTTATCCGATTTGCCAGAAACTTTGTACGACGGATTCTCTCATGACCATCAACATACGTGTTTATTATGGTCTGAGTCGGTCTATAGCCCGATACAGCTCCCATATAAATCGATCTCTCTATTTTACTTCTTGAGCCCGCAAAGGGCGCAATTCTTATTCGAATTGGCTGACATTTTACACAGGTCTCCAACATATAATTTAATTGTGATCCAAACCGGACCATATCTTGATATCGCTCTAATAGCAGAGCAAACCTTTTCTTATATCCTTTTTTGCCTAAGAAAAGTTGCCGGGAAAAGAACTCGACAAATGCGATCCATGGTGGAGGGTATATAAGATTCGGCCCCGCCGAACTTGTTATACCCTCCACCATAAGATGGGGGGTATACTAATTTCGTCATTCTGATTGTAACTACTCGAAATATTCATCTTAGACCCCATAAAGTATATATATTCTTGATCGTCGTGAAATTTTATGTCGATCTAGCCATGTCCGTCCATCCGCCCGTCCGTCCGCCCGTCCATCCGTCCGTCCGTCCGTCTGTCTGTCGAAAGCACGCTAACTTCCGAAGGAGTAAAGCTAGCCGCTTGAAATTTTGCACAAATACTTATTATTAGTGTAGGTCGGTTGGTATTGTAAATGGGCCATATCGGTCCATGTTTTGATATAGCTGCCATATAAACCGATCTTGGGTCTTGACTTCTTGAGCCTCTAGAGTACGCAATTCTAATCCGATTGGAATGAAATTTTGCACGACGTGTTTTGTTATGATATCCAACAACTGTGCCAAATATTATTGAAATCGGTCCCTAACCTTATATAGCTGTCATATAAACCGATCTTGGGTCTTGACTTCTTGAGCCTCTAGAAGGCGCAAATCTTATCCAAATGGAATGAAATTTTGCACGACGTATTTTGCTATGATATCCAACAATTGTGCCAAGTATGGTTTAAATCGGTCCATAACCTGATATAGCTGCCATATAAACCGATCTTGGGTCTTGATTTCTTGAGCCCCTAGAGTGCGCAATTCTTATCCAATTTGAATGAATTTTGGCACGTGGTATTTTGTTATGATATCCAACAACTGTGTCAAATATGGTTCAAATCGGTTCATAACCTGATATAGCTGTCATATAAACCGATCTGGGGTCTTGACTTCTTGAGCCTCTAGAATGCGCAATTCTTATCCGATTGGAATGAAATTTTGCACGACGTGTTTTGTTATGATATCCAACAACTGTGTTAAGTATGGTTTAAATCGGTCATAACCTGATATAGCTGCCATATAACCCGATCTTGGGTCTTGACTCTTGAGCCTCTAGAGTGCGCAATTCTTATCCGACGTGAATGAAATTTTGCATGACGTATTTTGTTATGATATCCAATAATTGTGCCAAGTATGGTTCAAATCGGTTCGTAATCTGGTATAGCTGTCACATTAACCGATCTTGGATCTTGATTTCTTGAGCCAATTGAGGGCGCAATTCTCATCCGATTTGGCTGAAATTTCGCATGAGGTGTTTTGTTATGACTTCCAATAACTGTGCTAAGTATTGCGTAAATCGATATAGAACCTGATATAGCTGCCATATAAACCGATCTGGGATCTTGACTTCTTGAACCTCTAGAGGGCGCAATTCTCATCCGATTTGGCTGAAATTTTGTACAAGGGCTTCTCTCATGACCTTTAACATACGTGGCTAGTATGGTCTGAATCTATCAATAGCTTGATACAGCTCTTATATAAACCTTTCTCCCGATTTTGCTTCTTGAGCCCATACAAGGCGCAATTCTTATCCGAATGAACTGAAATATTACACAATGACTTCTACAATGTCAATCAGCATTCATTTATGGTCCGAATCGGACTATAACTTGATATAGCTCCAATAGGATAACAGTTCTTATTCAATATTCTTTGTTTGTCTAAAAAGAGATACCGCGCATAGAACTCGAGAAATGCGATCAATGGTGGAGGGTATATAAGATTCGGCCCGGCCGAACTTAGCACGCTCTTACTTGTTTTGTCTAAGAAGAGATGCCGGAAAAAGAACTCGACAAATGCGATCCATTTTGGAGGGCATATAAGATTCGGCACGGCCGAACTTAGCACGCTTTTACTTGTTGGGTGGTACTGTTAGGCTAAGGGGGAAGGTCCGCCCCCCTACCGATATAAAACAAGTAAAAAGGCGTTAAGTTCGGCCGGGCCGAACTTTGGATACCCACCACCTCGGGTATATATTTAAACCACCTTTTATCAAAATTCGGTGAAAATTGCATACCTTATGTCCCATAGCGGCTATATCAATACATGTTCCGATTTAGACCAAATACTAATAAGTAAAAGTTATTGTTCAATTGTATATAACAAAATATTGGTCTTTTTAGAAGTTATATCTAAAAATAAACCGATCTGAACTATATACGACACGGATGTCGAAAAGCATAATATAAATCAGTGTGTCAAATTTCAGTGCAATCGGAGTAAAAATGTGCTTTTTATGGGGCCAAGACTTTAAATAGAGAGATCGGTCTATATGGCAGCTATATGCAAATCTTGATCAATATAGACCAAATTGCAGAAATATGTGGAGGGGCTTAACATAACTCTTTGTCCCAAATTTCGGCAACATCGGACAAAAAATGCGTTTTTTATGGCTCCAAAACCTAAAACCGAGAGATCGGTCTATATGGCAGCTATATCCAAATCTGGACCGATCTAAGCCAAATTGACGGAGAATGTTGAAGGGCTTAACAAAACTCACTGTCCCAAATTTTCGCAAAATTGGATAATAAATGTGGCTTTTATGGGCCTAAGACCCTAAATTGGAGAATCGGTCTAAATGGCAGCTATATCCAAATCTGAACCGATCTGAGCCGTATTGACGTACGATGTCAAAGGGCCTCAAAACAACTCACTGTCCCAAATTTCAGCAAAATCGGTTAATAAATGTGGCTTTTATGGGCCTAAGACCCTAAATTGGAGGATCGGTCTATATGGCGGCTATATCCAAATCTGAACCGATCTGAGCCATATTGTCGGAGGATGTCGAAGGGCCTAAGATAACTCAATGTTTTAAATTTCAGCAAAATCGGACAATACATGTGGCTTTTATGGGCCTAAGACCTAAAACCTAGATATCGGTCTATATGGGGTCTATATCGAGATATAGTCCGATATAGCCCATCTTCGCACTTAACCTGCTTATGGACAAAAAAGAATCAAAGTTTCAGCTCAATATCTCTATTTTTGAAGACTGTAGCGTGATTTCAACAGACAGACGGACAGACGGACGGACATGTCTAGATCGTCTTAGATTTTTACGCTGATCAAGAATATATATACTTTATAGGGTCGGAAATGGATATTTCGATGTGTTGCAAACGGAATGACAAAATGAATATACCCCCATCCGTCGGTGGTGGGTATAAAAATTATATAGCCTATTGCTCCTTCCGGACCACTCCCCACAATCTGTGAAAATTTGGAAGAAACCGGTTAAGCCGGTTTTGAGTCTATACGGAGCAAACAAATTTACGAACCCACAAACAAACAAAAAAACAAACAAACAAACAAACACAAATTCATTTTTATATGTTTAGATATATATCGATGAATAAAAGATGTGTGTATTAAGTTCTGCAGACTGTTCAATGATTATGCGCGGGGAGTTAATGTGGTCGGCACAAGGACGTCCTGGCCGAAAACTTGTCTTTTCCTTCCTCAAAATGCTGTCGAGTGCAGGCAAAATGCGGTGCAGAAGAAGACTTGCCATCACTTTATTTGTTACGTTCAGCAATGTTATTCCCCTCCAGTTTTTACATTGGATGAGGTTACCT